>NW_020703995.1:0-4363 GCF_002925995.2 Terrapene triunguis | reverse complement strand
GTGGGAGGACACATCCAAGCAAAGGGTAAATAAATAACCTGCCAAGCACTGCTAGATGACTTAATCATGTCCAGAATTGGAATGGTTTATTGAATTGAGTGAGAGTCCATCTCACAATGTCATGCCCATAAGGGAAACAGTTGCCAGTGTGCTGCCAAAGTTTAGCCTTCCCAATGCCCAAAATGCAATCTCATTGCAGGGAGCAATTTACCAGGTGTAATAGGGATTCTGCCAATTGTTAGATCAGTACCATCCCTCCCATCCCACTCCCATCATCGGTTATGCCAGGGCAAGGGCAGGCAAAGGCCCAGAGTGACTCTGCCATTTGCAAGTTGGTCCAAATAAAGATATTACCTCACCCACCTTGTCTATCTAGTTTGCAAATAAAGTCAATCAGCATTGACAAGCAAATATCTCACGCCTCTGCTTTCTCTGCTAACCTCTTCCAGTAGTTGCAGAAAGCTCTCCCAAAGTCAAACACCAGAACCAAAGATGGTGGCTTCGCCTCCCCCTCCCTCCCGGGGAAACAGCCTATATATGAGGCACCTCGATCCAAAGATTGGACTCATCTGACTCTTTGCCTTTCCTTTCTTTTCCTTCCCCATCTCCCCTATTCTCAGGCTTTTTTTTATCTTGTCTGGTATTCCCAGTACTGGGAAGTCTCTACAAGGGAGCAAGTTTTAGATAGTGGCCTGAGGATAGGGCTAGGAGCCATGAACTCCTGAGATAGTGGTAATAGTCCTTACATAGTTTCAGAGCATTGAACAATCATTAACTGAGAAATCCTCACAAGCTCATTGAGGTAGATAAAGGTTTGCCCCATTTTACCCATAGGGAAACTGATGCACAGAGGGGAAGGGACTTGAAGGACACACAGCACCTCAATGGCACAGCTGGGATTAGAAGACAGGAAATCCTGGCTGCAGCCTTGAGTTCAGTGTCTTAGACTAAATATATCAATAAGAGAGCAGGGAGTTCTAATCCTAGCTCTGCCACTGACTTGCTTTAGGCTTGGGCAAACTGAGGATTATTCAGTTCATGCTGGGAAAGCTAGATGAAAAGGAGAAATGCTAAGCATTATTGTGAGTTACAGGGTCTCAGCAACGTCCTTTACAGGAGGCAATTCTATGGCCTATTCTAATCTACATAGGGTCTTATACTGCACTCATGACTGTAGTATCTGAGCATCTCACAGTAGTGCATTAGCAACGTGATTAATATCTGTCATGTTTGATCTCTCATTCTCTCCCAAGTGGGACAACATGTGCAGTGGAGTGTTTTGTTTTGGATTTTTTGTACGAGATAATTATAGCAACATGTGTATATGTCTATATGTTATTGTTAGAGAAGGTGAGGTCACAAAAACAAAAAATTGCAATTAAAGTGAAAAGTGGTGAGCTTTGTGATGGCCTTTTAGTTCCTGTGGGAGTTAATTCCACAGTCTTGAGTCAGACCCAGAGAAAGCACTGTCTTCTTACATTTTATTACTGTGTCTCAAATTCTGTGCAACAGAGAGGAAAGATTTCCCACACCACTGTGGTCTCTCAGGCAGAGGATCATACAAAGGTTGGGGATACTTTTTGTGACCTCTTAGTTCACATATACACAGTACAGCGTGACACTTCATCACACAGTTGATATCTCAGGACAGAGACACAGGATGCAAGAAACTGAGCATTAAAAGTTAAAGAAGAAGAACACTTTTCCAGTCTCTAGCACTCGGTAATTCTTTCCATCATGTGACTCATTAACTTGATGGGTCAGTACTTACTATGTTCTTGCACACCTCCTTTACGCTTGAAGATAGGGACTAATGTGCTATTTCTGGGCTCATCCAGTGTTTTTCCAGTTTGGAGAATTAAGTTGAAAATGTTCACCACCACCACCACCACACCCTTATGGCCTAATGCTTCACTTGATGCACCATGTGTCCCACTGCTTTCTCACCTTGCCTCATCCTGAACCATCGTCTGAGTCACTACGATGGTGATAGATCTTGTAAGGTTGTTGCTTGTGCATACTTTCCTACTTTGTCATGAGTGTGTGAATGAAAGGCCTATGATTTAGCAACACCCTGTGTCATGTTCACCTGATGTTTCTCCCATATAGGGTACCAAGCCAGATGCTTGATAATACATGGTACTACAGGCTCCCCTCAGACCTCAGCCAACTTGGTCATGTCAACATTTTAACCTTAGACCAGTACAACTTGCTGTGAGTGATCTACAGTCTCTGGTCTTCCCAGACACATAATAAGTGATGACTGGCAAATATGTTATTAGGCCACAATAGGCTCCTTAGAGAAATCCTACCAAATTTTATTAACAGGCTTGTCAGAGTAGCAACAACATCCCCTATGCAGACAGCCTATAGAGCTGGTCTGGTCTGGGTGTCACCAAAACTGTGCTGGAAAAAACATCTGAGAGGAAGTGTGATATAGTATATAAACCCCACCCTAGAACTGAAGGGGTTAAAGGGGCGCTACAGAAGCCTTCCTCTGGAGAAGAGGAACCTAACTGCTGGCCCCAGGCAGACTGAAGGTGCCATTAATACATTTCTCTATCACCTGTTCACAACAGACTGCAAGACTTGGACTACAGAGTGGGTGGGAGGAAGGGACCCAGGGAGGGCAGCCTTAAGGCACTCCTGGTGCTGGACCTTTGCAAACCCTTATAGGCCTGGGGCCGGAGCCCGATGGAGTGGGAGGGCCCAGGCTCCCCTACTAACCCCCCTTTGCATTAAGAAGGGCACAACCCACTAACTATTAGGCAACACTTAACGAGCACCTACCATCACAGGAAGGCATTTGTGAACCTTCTCTCAAAGCCATTACAGGCCTGCCCAGGCTCAGAGTTGAATTCTGTTACTACCACCACCGTATGAAACATCTCTCTCAGGCACCCATCACCCTAATATCTAGATATCATCCTAAGAGCTCCTCTGTGCCCACTGGCAAAGAGTTCACTGGCATGTAACAGCAACACCTAGCAGGACTGGCAAACTCACTATACTCAACACATTGCTGTAGTATTTATCTATAAAGAATGTCGTGTGGGGTGTCAAATGAACGCTTCTATCATATTGGTCATCATAAGAATTGAGATATGTATGTATGGGTGTTATCATGAAGTTATATGTTTGTACTAAACATGTTTATGCTATATACCCAGGTAGGGTAGATTAACAAGTTTTTCCCAGACCAAGGAATGTTGATTTAGGTCTCCAACTTAAATCAAACAGTGTGTAAGTCAACACAAAGCAAGCTTCATTTGCATATTAAGTCAACAGGCAAAGCAAGCTAACATGAGAATGAGAAAAACACGGTCAGCACACTGAAGAACAATGGGGGAGAAGAACTTTGTCTGAGAGTACATTTCAAAAGGATATAATCCAGAAAATCTTTAACATGTAAGGAGGAGGAATGGGAACCCCTTTGGGTCCACCACAGAGGGAGCAAAGTGTTTTCTGTAGCCATGAAAACTGGATCCTGGCCCAGGGGACTGGAGACACTGGAAGGTTGCGTTAGGTGAGAAAAACTTACAAAGATTTACGCCGCCTAAAATTATGTTTCTAGGCGGCAACATATTCTACTTTTGTTTTGTTACTACATCTGTTTCTACTACCCTTACTCAGTATCTCTATCTTTGTTAATTAATGTCTCTTTGTTCTATCATGTGTGGATTCTTAGTTGACTCAAGTAAGCAGGTGTGTACACTGTCTCTTTGGAGGCAGTGGATTGGTAATTTCTGTGAGTGACCAATGATAAGGGCTGGATATCACAGAGAAACACTCTTCAAAGGGACTCAGGGGCTGGGATGCACCAAGCGTTACCTGCAAGACAAAGTAAAGGCTGTCAGAGTCCTGAGATGTTCGACTGGGATGACTAACAAACTGGAGTGACAGGAAGTTGTCACCCAATTTAACTCCAAGTCTCTCTTTTGCTAAGGCAGAGGGGTAAATAAGGTCACCTCTAGTTCTAGGTGCCCTGAGAAGGTTTCACACTGGGCACCATATCCCCTTTGTCTCCAGAAATATGAAGAGCTGAAAGTGCTATTTTTAGCAACACCAGTCAGTTTATGCAAGCTGGAGGAAAGGGCTTGGTGACATAAACCTCCGATTTGAAACACCCAGCATCCTTTCACTCCGATTCAAATTCCAACAGGGGAAATTCAGTCCTTCATCCACCGGTGACCTGAATTCCTGGTTCTGCCACTGAATCATGCAACCGGGAGTCCCTTAAATCTCTGTGCTCAGTATCCCTATTTGTAAGATGGGACTAAAGATACATACCTGTCTCTGGAATGTACAATCAGATCGATGGAAGAAAGTACGAATTATTATTCTGAATTAGATAAACATACTA
>NW_020703994.1:0-2218 GCF_002925995.2 Terrapene triunguis | reverse complement strand
GGGCAACGCAGTTTACGCACCTAGCGAAGGCGGAACGACAGACGGGACGCTACCCGAAGAGGGCGCTCCTCTGGTTCAGACTAATTCCCCGAGACGACCAGGAGGAGGCGCCACCGCGGTGAGTCCCGCAAACCTGTCACAGCTCCTTAGAGAAATCCTACCAAATTTTATTAACAGGCTTGTCAGAGTAGCAACAACATCCTCTATGCAGACAGCCTATAGAGCTGGTCTGGTCTGGGTGTCACCAAAACTGTGCTGGAAAAAGAACATCTAAGAGGAAGTGTGATATAGTATATAAACCCCACCCTAGAACTGAAGGGGTTAAAGGGGCGCTACAGAAGCCTTCCTCTGGAGAAGAGGAACCTAACTGCTGGCCCCAGGCAGACTGAAGGTGCCATTAATACATTTCTCTATCACCTGTTCACAACAGACTGTAAGACTTGGACTACAGAGTGGGTGGGAGGAAGGGACCCAGGGAGGGCAGCCTTAAGGCACTCCTGGTGCTGGACCTTTGCAAACCCTTATAGGCCCTGGGGCCGGAGCCCGATGGAGTGGGAGGGCCCAGGCTCCCCTACTAACCCCCCTTTGCATTAAGAAGGGCACAACCCACTAACTATTAGGCAACACTTAACGAGCACCTACCATCACAGGAAGGCATTTGTGAACCTTCTCTCAGAGCCATTACAGGCCTGCCCAGGCTCAGAGTTGAATTCTGTTACTACCACCACCGTATGAAACATCTCTCTCAGGCACCCATCACCCTAATATCTAGATATCATCCTAAGAGCTCCTCAGTGCCCACTGGCAAAGAGTTCACTGGCATGTAACAGCAACACCTAGCAGGGCTGACAAACTCACTATACTCAACACACTGCTGTGGTATTTATCTATAAAGAATGTCGTGTGGGGTGTCAAATGAACGCTTCTATCATATTGGTCATCATAAGAATTGAGAGATGTATGTATGGGTGTTATCATGAAGTTATATGTTTGTACTAAACATGTTTATGCTATATACCCAGGTAGGGTAGATTAACAAGTTTTTCCCAGACCAAGGAATGTTGATTTAGGTCTCCAACTTAAATCAAACAGTGTGTAAGTCAACACAAAGCAAGCTTCATTTGCATATTAAGTCAACAGGCAAAGCAAGCTAACAGGAGAATGAGAAAAACACGGTCAGCACACTGAAGAACAGTCTGAGAAGAAGAACTTTGTCTGAGAGTACATTTCGAAAGGATATAATCCAGAAAACCTTTAACATGTAAGGAGGAGGAATGGGAACCCCTTTGGGTCCACCACTGAGGGAGCAAAGTGTTTTCTGTAGCCATGAAAACTGGATCCTGGCCCAGGGGACTGGAGACACTGGAAGGTTGCGTTAGGTGAGAAAAACTTACACAAAGATTTACGCCTCCTAAAATTATGTTTCTAGGCGGCAACATATTCTACTTTTGTTTTGTTACTACATCTGTTTCTACTACCCTTACTCGGGATCTCTATCTTTGTTAATTAATGTCTCTTTGTTCTATCATGTGTGGATTCTTAGTTGACTCAAGTAAGCAGGTGTGTACACTGTCTCTTTGGAGGCACTGGATTGGTAATTTCTGTGAGTGACCAATGATAAGGGCTGGATATCACAGAGAAACACTCTTCAAAGGGACTCAGGGGCTGGGATGCACCAAGCGTTACCTGCAAGACAAAGTAAAGGCTGTCAGAGTCCTGAGATGTTCGACTGGGATGACTAACAAACTGGAGTGACAGGAAGTTGTCACTCAATTTAACTCCAAGTCTCTCTTTTGCTAAGGCAGAGGGGTAAATAAGGTCACCTCTAGTTCTAGGTGTCCTGAGAAGGTTTCACACTGGGCACCATATCCCCTTTGTCTCCAGAAATATGAAGAGCTGAAAGTGCTATTTTTAGCAACACCAGTCAGTTTATGCAAGCTGGAGGAAAGGGCTTGGTGACATAAACCTCCAATTTGAAACACCCAGCATCCTTTCACTCCGATTCAAATTCCAACAGGGGAAATTCAGTCCTTCATCCACCGGTGACCTGAATTCCTGGTTCTGCCACTGAATCATGCAACTGGGAGTCCCTTAAATCTCTGTGCTCAGTATCCCTATTTATAAGATGGGACTAAAGATACCTACCTGTCTCTGGAATGTACAATCAGATTGATGGAAGAAAGTACGAATTATTATTCTGAATTAGATAAACATACTA
>NW_020703993.1:0-4331 GCF_002925995.2 Terrapene triunguis | reverse complement strand
CTGCCGCCCCCGTGGGGACCGGACTGGGGGATACCCCGGGGGCACTACCAGTACGCCTCACCAAAATGGGGCCTGAGGATGACCCTGAGGCATTTTTGGTGACATTTGAACGGGTGGCGACTGCTGCCCGTTGGCCCTCAGGACATTGGGCCACGTTACTAGCCCCTTATTTGACGGGTCAGGCGCAGGCCGCTTATCGTAGCCTTGACCCCCAGGAAGCACTCGAGTACGCCCGAGTGAAGGCGGCTATCCTGGACCATACTGGCATTAGCCCGGAGACCTACAGACAGCACCTCCGCAAAGAACAATACCCTCCGGGGGCCCGACCCCGTGCCGTGGCCCAACGGATCCGGGACCACTGCTGGAAGTGGCTGAACCCAGAAGGCCTGACGGGACCCCAGGTGGCGGAGACGGTAGCCTTAGAACAGTTTACCCAGATCCTACCCCCGGGAGGGAGGGCCTGGGTACGACGGCATCGCCCGGCCACCTTACCCGCAGCAGTAGCCCTGATGGAGGACTACCTATCAGCTGAGGGGGCGGAGGCGCCACCCCGAGCGGCCGGGAACCTTGGTCGCAAGGGTGGGGCAGAGAAGGGGAACTTTCGTGGGGCAGGGCCCTCTGAGCCGCTGGCAGGCAACAGCCGGGGTATCCGCGGCCCCCCAACCCCGAGCCCCGACATAAGCTGCAACAGACGACGACTCGGAGGGAGCAACCGCCCCCCGAGCGGGCAAGCCCCATCAGAAGAGGCCCAGGCCCGGCCGAAGCCCGAGAAAGGTGCTGGGGCTGCGGTCAGGAAGGACATTTTCGGCGAGAGTGCCCTTTTATGGACTGCAGCTACGGGCAAGCCTGGATGGCCAGACGAAGGGCTCGGAAGGGAGGGGCAGGAAAGTTGATAGTCCCTGTCCGAGTCGAAGGGAACCCCGCAGACGCCCTCGTAGACTCGGGGTGTAGTCAGACCCTCATACGAGAGGGGCTGGTCCCGAACCTTAATCTCTCGGGGCCTCCGATCTACCTGCAGTGTGTGCATGGGGACATCCGCCAGTATCCCACGGCCTGGGTTAAGATGGAAGTAGACTGCCGAGAGGAGGGTCTCCGGGTAGGGGTGGCCCCCAGGCTGGCCTACCCGGTGGTGTTGGGACGGGATTGGCCCGGCTTCGGAGAGGTCCTCCGGAGATATCAGCCGCCCAAGCCCCGACCAGACAGGACTAGAGCACCCAGGACAGAGCTGTTCGGACACAGGCCGAGGGATGACCCCGGCGAGGGGACCTCCTCGACTGCGGAGACACCCGGGAATCATCCTGGGGACAGGCCCCGTTCGGTGGAGGACGCCCAAGGGGAATTAGAGCGTGACGGGGACTTCTTACGGGAGCAACAGGAAGATCCAACCCTAAGCAGAGCCTGGGAGCAAGCCACCAGCCCTGTTACCGAGGGGGACGGGACGCTGCGGACCCCGCAAGGCCCCCGCTTTGAGGTATGGCAGGATCGCCTGTACCGTGTAGCGCAGGAGCCCCAGACTCAGGAGATGTTCCGCCAGCTGTTGGTGCCCCGACGACTCCGGCCCGGTCTCCTCCACCTGGCCCACGCGAACCCTTGGGCAGGACACCTGGGGCGTGAAAAGACCCTACAGAGAGTAGCTCGCCGGTTCTTCTGGCCCGGTATCCACCGAGAAGTGGCAGACTTCTGTGCCTCGTGCCCAGAATGCCAGCGAGCAGGGCCGAAAGGGGTAGCCCGGGCACCCCTGGTACCCATGCCGATCGTGGGGGTGCCCTTTGAGCGGATCGGAATGGACCTCGTCGGCTCCCTGAAATGAAGTAAGACAGGGAACCGCTTTATATTAGTAGTCGTGGACTATGCAACGCGCTACCCCGAAGCCGTTCCCTTAAAGACAGCGACGGCACCGGCCATCGCGAATGAATTAGTAAAGATTTTCGCCCGGGTTGGGATACCCGGGGAGATTTTGACGGATCAGGGCACCAACGTGCCCTCCAAGTTAATAGCCGAACTCTGTCGCCTCCTCCATATACGGACCCTTCGGACTTCGGTGTACCATCCGCAGACCGACGGTCTAGTAGAACGTTTCAATGGTACGCTAAAGACCATGCTACGGAGATTTGTAGAGGAGGACCCCTCACATTGGGACGCCCTGCTGCCAGCCCTGTTATTTGCGATAAGAGAGGTACCACAGGCCTCGACGGGGTTCTCGCCTTTCGAGCTCTTATACGGCAGACAGCCCAGAGGAATACTGGACCTCTTGAAGGAGGAGTGGGAAACCCAGGAAACGCAGGTCCTTGGAACCACACAATATGTGCTACACCTCCGGGAGCGACTCCAGACGTTAGGGGCCTTCGCCCGGGAAAACCTGGAAAGGGCCCAGACATGCCAACAGTGCCTCTACAATCGCGGGACTAGAGGGAGGAAATTCAGCCCAGGCGATCGGGTGTTGCTTTTACTGCCCTCTGCGGAGTCGAAACTCCTAGCCAAATGGCAGGGTCCCTATGAGGTAATCCGACGAGTGGGGCCGGTCGATTACGAGATCAGACTACCTGGACGACGTAAGGAGACCCGTATTTATCATGTTAATCTTTTAAAGGCATGGAAAACCCGAGAAGCCCTGTATATTGGCCCGTCCACCCCAGATTCGGAACTTGGACCCCTAGCCGGAGACCTTCCCGACCCCGGACCGGCCCTGTTAGGGTCAGGCCTCAATCCCAGCCAGAGGGGGCAACTACAACGGATGGTGGAGAAGTTTCCAGATGTTTTATCGGCCCGTCCGGGCCGGACGACTCTAATGAGTCACCATATCGCAACCGACCCCGGGAAGAGGGTGACGGACAACCACCGGCCGTTACCCAAGAAAATGTGGGATACAGTTCGACGGGAGGTAGAGACGATGTTAGAGATGGGAGTGATAGAGGAATCGACGAGCAAGTGGTGAAGCCCTATCGTCTTAGTTCCGAAACCGGACGGGACGACCCGGTTTTGCATCGACTTCCGGAAGGTTAACACTATCTCCCGTTTCGATGCATATCCAATGCCGAGGGTGGATGAACTGTTGGAGCGCCTCGGGGGAGCCCAGTATCTGTCAACCATAGACCTAACTAAGGGATATTGGCAGATCCCCCTGACACCAAACTCCCGTGCGAAGACGGCCTTCCCCAAGCCTTTCGGCCTCTTCCAGTTCATAACTATGCCGTTCGGGTTACATGGAGCAGCGGCCATGTTCCAGCGCTTGATGAACAAGGTCCTCCAACCCCACGACCAATACGCGGCAGCGTATATAGACGATATTGTGGTTTACAGCCTCGACTGGGAGAGCCACCTACAACACCTGGCAGAGGTGTTACGGGCCCTCAGAGCGGCCGGCCTAACGGCTAACCCGGCGAAGTGCCATTTAGGCCAAGAAGAAGTAATCTACCTGGGATACACGGTAGGAGGGGGGAAACTAACGCCCCTGGTTAACAAGGTACAAGCCCTCAGAGACGTACCCGTCCCTACGACGAAGAAGCAAGTACGTCAGTTTTTAGGACTAGCGGGGTACTATCGCCGCTTCGTGCCAGATTTCGCAACGATAGCCGCCCCATTGTCAGACCTGACGAAGAACTCCCAACCTCGACAGGTACAGTGGTCTGAACAATGTGAGCGAGCCTTCAACACACTAAAGGAACGGCTCACTGAAGAACCAGTCCTACGACATCCCGACTTCACAAAGGAGTTTGTACTGCAAACAGACGCTTCTGAAGTCGGTCTGGGCGCGGTGCTCTCCCAAGAAGTAGACGGGGAGGAACACCCAGTACTATACTTAAGTCGTAAGCTGTTCCCCCGGGAGAAACAGTTCTCGACGATAGAGAAAGAGGCCTTAGCAGTACGGTGGGCTATCGACGCACCTGCTGGGGAATAGTTTTAAATTAATCACAGACCACGCCCCTTTGCGATGGATCCACAACATGAAGGACACGAACGCTAGAATTATGCGGTGGTACCTCGCGCTCCAGCCTTACGACTTTCAGGTGTTCCACCGCCCAGGTAAGGCACATACTAACGCCGATTTCTTCTCCAGGCTAGGGGAGGAGGGCGGAGAAACGGACCCAGATGGGGGATCCTTAGTGCAGGGGGAGGTTTGTGAGGGGGCAGCCAAGCCCCATTCTAACTGCCGAGGCACCAGACAGTTGGCCCTGACGGCAGAAGGTTTGTCACGCTCGTACGAGGTATGCCCCAAATGCACAGAGAGTGCAAAAAGAGGGAACATACCCCATCTTAGGCAGGCGGCCGTGGGAGAAGACCCCATACGGGCAGCCCCGGTGGAGGACCAGCCCGCACTCCTGGAGCCGCCG
>NW_020703992.1:0-1448 GCF_002925995.2 Terrapene triunguis | reverse complement strand
AGAAAGTCCCTGTTTTCAGCTTTCCGTACAGGCCAGTGTTCCTGAAGTTTAGTATATATTAGTATATACTAATACTCATATATTCTCACTTATTTATCTGTTTAGTCATGTAGGCATCTGTGGTCATCCCTCCCCATCAGCCTTCAGTGTGGCCACACACCCTTGCTATCACATTTCTGTAAAGGCAATCCTTAGTGGGGAATTAGCAGTCACTGGAGCTAGGCCCTCTGGGCAGGGCAGAGCACCAGACAGTCTATCACCTGACGACGTGGCTCAGGCAGATGGCAGACAAATGCAGGGCTCTTGGCCTAAGGTGGGTAGATGGCACCCCAGGGGTGGGGCAGCCACTGGGGATAGAGGGACCCGGGAGCAACCTACTCCACTGGGTCCGAGCCCAGGGCCCTAGCAGTGGGCTCCACCACTGGATCAGTGGGGATCCCACCACAAGACGCTGATCAGCACTCTGGCACCACCACCATACTATTGTCTGGTGTCCCTGGGCTACTTCCTATGACCCCCTTTTCATGCACCTTTATCTTGTGGGGGTGTCCTCCCTCTCCCCGGGGTACACAGCTAGTGGCAGTCCCATCAGCTCTTCAGTGTCCTTGTTGGTTGATATCTCTGGCAGCCCCTGCGAGTCCTCAGTGCTGCAGAGGTTCCTTGTGGGTGCAAGACCCAGCAGGAGGTGGGAGGCATCTGTCTCCTTCACCATCTCCAGCCCCACTGAGCTGCAGCACCCACCTTTTAAACTTCCTGTCCGGCCCCTCTGCTTCCAGCAGGGTGGTTGTGTTTTGCTAGGCTCCACCCACTAGGGGGTGGGTGGTTTTTTCTCCCTGTCAGGCCTGGAGTGAGGGTATGCCCCTTGCTACAAGTCACTTTCATGGAGATATACCTATCTCATAGAGCTGGAAGGGACCCCGACAGCTCATCGAGTCCAGCCCCCTGCCTTCACTAGGCAGGACCAAGTACTGATTTTTCCCCAGATCCCTAAGTGGCCCCCTCAAGGATTGAACTCACAACCCTGGGTTTAGCAGGCCAATGCTCAAACCACTGAGCTATCCCTCCCCCATAACTGATGTCCTGCATGAACTCTATGGGTTCAAGTTTTTTGTTTGTTTTTGCTTTGTTTTTCCCCAGATTTTGCAAATAATGAATGTCCTATTTTGTTCTTTATATGCTATTTCCATCTAGTGCCGGGGTTCTCAAACTGGGGGGTCGGGACCCCTCAGGGAGTCATGAGGTTATTATATCGGGGGTCACGAGCTGTCAGCCTCCACCCCAAACCCTGCTTTGCCTCCAGCATTTATAATGTTAAATATATAAACAAGGGTTTTTAATTTATAAGGGGGGGTCGCACTCAGAGGCTTGCTATGTGACAGGGGTCACCAGTACAATAGTTTGAGAACCACTGATCTAGTGCATGTTTTTGCGTTATTTGTATATATAAG
>NW_020703991.1:0-1265 GCF_002925995.2 Terrapene triunguis | reverse complement strand
AGCCAAGTTAAAGCAGGGTGAGGTGAGTTGTGCCCCCTGCCTTAGGGAGCAGCCCCTCTCTCTGTTGGGAGTTCTTGTGTGTTAATATTCTGGATTCTAAGAAATAAAGTCATGTTACGCTGCAACCTCCCAACAGGAGTATTTATGTTTGTATCTAACTTCTCTGTGTGTGCTTGAACATCACAGTCAGTAGGGGTGGGGGAGGGAATTCTCCTCTCTTCTCAGTGAGAGCTGCTGGGTGCTGAGTGTTTATGAAAATCTGGCTAAAAAAGTCATTTTTCCCAAACAGCAGAAGAGACCCCTGGGCATGGTCTGAGCGTTGCTACTTAGATTACATCTGAAAATACCAGCAATAAAAGTTCAGGCCCAAAATATGCATAAACAAAATCTTACCTAAGAGCATCTTAATTTTTAGGGAAAAGAGATCCTGATTTTATGTATTATTATCTGCCAAATAACTTGGTTAATACCGAATTAATATTTCATCTACATAATAATAAAAATGTTGCATTTGTAAAGCACTGTTCATCTGAGATCTCAAAGTGCTGGTTAGTCTATGATATGCCCAGTATTATCTGACTGTTATGTTCACGGCATACACACCGAGAGTTGAAAACAAAACATAAATACTCTTCCTGTAAGGCTGCAATGTAACACTGCTTTATTTCTAAGAATCCAGAACTCTAACACACCAGAGCCAAAAACAGAGAGAGAAAAAACAGGCTGCTCCCTAAGGGAGAGAACCAGAATTCAGCCCGCCTTGCTCCAGGCTGGTTCTTTGAGAGTGACTTCAGAGGACCCAGATGCACGCTCCCCACAGAGCCCCCTAGCCTGCAAGCAGCACCAAGAAACTCCTCTGTATATAAAATGTCAGTTCATAATTTTTACAGTTTTCTATACACCAATCACTTAACAAGGACTCTCTAGTCAGCCATTTCTCCAAGGCTCAGGGAAGAGGACTCTAGAGGAATTTGTACTCTAAATGTCTGGGCTCAAGTTTTGTTTTTATTAAAATTCTGTATTAACACATTTTGGGCCTGACTCTCTTGTGTAACTGAGCCCCAGTGAGCACAGGAGAGTCGGGGGTGTCAGGAAGCTGGTCACAACTCTCTGATTCTGAGGCCAGTCTGCACTGGCTGCAGCCTTGGGATCACTTAGAGCAGCCTAGGGCCGGGATAATCGATTATTTTTTGTCAAGGTCCAAATTTCTTGGTCAAGGTGTAGTCAAGGTCCAGACTCCAGAGAAAATAATAATAATAAAAAAA
>NW_020703990.1:0-3076 GCF_002925995.2 Terrapene triunguis | reverse complement strand
AGTCCCTGTTTTCAGCTTTCCGTACAGGCCAGTGTTCCTGAAGATGCAGTTTAGTATATATTAGTGCCCGATACTCTTACAGTCTCACTTATTTATCAGTTTAGTCTTGTAGGCATTGGTGGCCGTCCCTCCCCATCAGCCTTGGAGTGAGGCCACATTTCTGTAAAGGCAATCCTTAGTGGGGAATTAGCAGTCGCTGGAGCTCAGGCCCTCTGGGCAGGGCAGAGAACCAGACAGTCTAGGGAGCTCGGGCACTTAGGCAGGGAGGAGCACTGAACAGTCTATCACCTGACGACATGGCTCAGGCAGATGGCAGACAAACGCAGGCCTCTTGGCCTGAGGTGAGTAGGTGGCCACCCCAGGGGTGGGGCAGCCGCAGGGGGTAGAGGGACCTGGGACCCTACTCCACTGCATCCCAACCCAGGCCTTAGCAGTGGCAGAGGGCTCGATCACTGGGGATCCCACCACAACACACTGATCAGCACTCTTGTACCATCACCATACTATTTTCTGGTGTCCCTGCGCTACTTCCTATGATCCCCTTGTCGTGCACCTTTATCTTGTGGGGTGTCCTCCCTCTCCCCGGGGTACACAGCTAGTGGCAGTCCCAGCAGCTCTTCCGTGTCCTTGTTGGTTGAGATCTCTGGCAGTCCCTTCAAGTCCTTAGTGCTGCAGAGGTCCCTCTTGGGTGCAAGACCCAGCAGTGGGTGGGAGGCATCTGTCTCCTTCACCATCTCCAGCGCAACTGAGCTGCAGCGCCCACCTTTTAAACTTCCTGTCCGGCCCCTCTGCTTCTGGCAGGGTGGGTGTGTCTTTCCAGGCTCCGCCCACCATGGCCTGGAGGGAGGCCACGCCCCCTCGCTACAAGTCACTTTCATAATTGATGCCCTGCATGACCTCTATGGGTTCAAAAAATTTTTTTTTTTTGGTTTCTTTTTGTTTTTCCCCAGGTTTTGCAAATAATGAATGTAGTATTTTGTTATTTATATACTAGTGCAGGGGTTCTCAAACTGGGGGTTGGGACCCCTCAGAGGATTGCGAGGTTATTACCTGGGTGGTCACGAGCTGTCAGCCTCCACCCCAAACCCCACTTTGCCTCCAGCATTTATAATGGTGTTAAATATATAAACAAGTGTTTTTAATTTATAAGGGGTGTCGCACTCAGAGGCTTGCTATGTGAAAGGGGTCACCAGTACAATAGTTTGAGAACCACTGATCTAGTGCATGTTTTTGCGTTGTTTGTGCATATAAGTTTTGTTCATTATGTGTTTACATTTTATATAAAAACAATAAAAATAAAGTTTAAAAGAGAGACTCCTGAGCGGGGATGGCTCCAGACATACATCCCTTCTCTACCTCTCCGTGGAAGATCTTCTGTGTGAAATTTCCAAACAGTGTAAGGCCTTCTGTGCACACCAGCTGCAACCAAAATAACTAAATGCGTTTGAATTCACACCTTTGGGTAAATTGAAGCCTTATTTCAGATTAAGATCAGTTTAGCTCATCAGTAAAAGTGTGATCTGGGGCAGAAGGCATCACCTTAACCCTGCATTTCTGTGTTATCTAATGTGTGTATTTTGTGGGTGTGAGTGTGGGTGTGTTTCTTGTCTCTCAGAGGAGTCCAGTTTTCTGCTACCAACTTCTGTGCTCTGGAAGGGTACAAGGCACAGCCGAGGTAACCTGAACTCCCTAGTAACAAAGTTTGTTGGTAGTGAATCAATTGAAGGTTTGTCTATACATACACGTGCACTGGTTACAATGAAGTAGTGCAAAACCCTATATGGACACTTTTAAATGGTTTGGAAATGGCTTATATTAATTGAGCTTGAGTCGATTTCTTCTTAATTTAAGAATGTCCACACAGGCGTGTGCACTGGTTTAACCAAATCACTTTAACTAAACTGGAGCAAATTTGTGCATAGAACAGCCCTGACATAACATTAACTTTACTTGCTGTATATTAATATGGGAATCTGACCAGCTTAACTGACCAGCCACACTCGTGGACTCACATTCGATTATTAGTTTAATAGGAAATGTCTTTTGATAAGTGTAATAAAGCTTTTGGCTCTCTACTGGGCACTGCAGGATTATCACAAGTTCATTTATTTCATCTGTAGGTTTGGGCTCTGCTCCTGCCATCTCTGTGGAGGGACATCAGGACGGAGGGATCCGGGTTGCGTGTCGATCAGCCGGATGGTACCCAGAGCCCAAGGCTCAGTGGAGAGATCTCCAGGGGCAGCTCTTACCATCAGCCTCTGAAAAAATATCCCCTGAGGCCGATGGCCTGTTTCAAACAGAGGTTGCTATTGTTCTAACAGAAGAGTCCAACCAGAAAGTGTCCTGCTCTGTCAGGAACCCCCGACTCAACCAGGAGAGAGAGTCAGCGATTTCCATAGCAGGTCAGTGTCCGTTCCAGCCACACATGGATAGACCGAGACGCTGCAGACATGGGTGGAGAGTATTTATCATTGTGTCTCCTATTTATTTATTGTCCTGGATCTTCAACGTGCTGAGCACGTCTTGGAAAGTCCTGAGCAACCTCTCACGTCTCTTTGATTCCAGTAGAAGCTTTAGGTGTTTAGTACCTTACAAGCGACCCGATTGGCCAGATTTTCATAAGAGCTCAGCACCCAGCAAACATCGTTCTTCTCAACTGGGGGTGTGGGCGGGGGGAGGATGGAATTCTCCTTTGTTCTTGTGCTGTAGTGAGGACTGTGTTGGAACTGCAAGCTGTCACTACCAATTTAAGAGTGGGGGTTGGGGTGCAGGTTTTCCAGGTCCTGTTTGCAGGCTAGTGGGCTCTGCAGCAAAGTGAGCAGAATCAGAGTTTGTCTACAGGAACAGTTAGTTTGTGGCAAGGTGTAAATCTGCCTCACTCTAGCCTGGTGCACACTGTCTGTGTGGACCCTGCTACATGCACTAACAATTCCATAGTGCGCTTTGATCTGTCCTGCTTTGAAATGGGAACAGTTCAGAGTGCACCAGGGAACTTTTAGTGTGGTGCAGCAGGATCCACACAGCCTGTTAGTGTGCAGCAAGCTAGTGCAAGGTAGATTTACACCCCAGCCTGCCG
>NW_020703989.1:0-2431 GCF_002925995.2 Terrapene triunguis | reverse complement strand
TTATTTGTATATATAAGTTTTGTTCATTATGTGTTTACATTTTATATAAAAACAATAAAAATAAAGTTTTTAAAAAAGACTCCTGAGTGGGGAAGGCTCCAGACATACATCCCTTCTCTACCTCCTCGTAGAGGATCTTTTGTGTGAAATTTCTAAACAGCATAAGGCCTTCCCTGCACACCAGCTGCAACCGAAATAACTAAATCAGTTTGAATTCACACCTTTGGGTAAGTTGAAGCCTCTTATTTCAGATTAAGATCATTTTATTTCAGTTTAGCTCATCAGTAAAAGTGTGATCTGGGGCAGAAGGCATTACCTTAACCCTGCATTTCTTTGTTATCTAATGTCTGCATTTTGTGGGTGTGTTTCCTGGCTCTCAGAGGAGTCCAGTTTTCTGCTGCCAACTTCTGTGCTCTGGAAGGGTACAAGGCACAGCCAAGGCAACCTGAACTGCCCAGTAACAAAGTTTGTTGGTAGTGAATTAATTGAAGGTTTGTCTATACTGTGACAGACCCAGACCAGTGGGGTACAGGAGTCTGGTAGAGGGCAAATATACTGGTCACTGGATGAGTAGTTTTCTGTTCCCTGAGTGACCAGAGCAGGGGCTGCACTAGAGTAATCAGGAACCTGCTAGAACCAGTTAAGGCAGGCAGGCTAATTAGGACACCTGGAGCCAATTAAGAAGAAGCTGCTAGAATCAATTAAGGCAGGCTAATCAGGGCACCTGGGTTTTAAAAGGAGCTCACTTCAGTTTGTGGTGCGAGTGTGAGGAGCTGGGAGCAAGAGGCACAAGGAGCTGAGAGTGAGAAGGTGTGCTGCTGGAGGACTGAGGAGCACAAGCGTTATCAGACACCAGGAGGAAGGTCCTGTGGTGAGAATAAGGAAAGTGTTTAGAGGAGGCCATGGGGAAGTAGCCCAAGGAGTTGTAGCTGTCATGCAGCTGTTACAGGAGGCACTATAGACAGCTGCAGTCCACAGGGCCCTGGGCTGGAACCCGGAGTAGAGGGCGGGCCTGGGTTCCCCCCAAAACCTCCCAATTGACCTGGACTGTGGGTTCTTCCAGGGGGGAAGGTCTCTGGGCTGTTCCCCAACCCACATGGTGAATCTCTGAGGCAAGAAAATCCGCCAATAAGCGCAGGGCCCACCAAGATAGAGGAGGAACTTTGTCACAATACATACACATGCACTGGTTACAATGAAGTAGTGCAGAACCCTATATGGACACTTTTAAATGACTTGGAAATGGCTTATATTACTTTAGCTTGAGTCGATTCCTTCTTGATTTAAGAGTGTCCACACAGGCATGTGCACTGGTTTAACCTAATCACTTTAATTAAACTGGAGCAAGTTTGAGCATAGAACAGCCCTGACATTAACATTAACTTTAATTGCTGTATATTAAATGGGAATTTAACCAGCTTAACTGACCAGCCGCACTCGTGGACTAACATTTGATTATTAGTTTAATAGGAAATGGCTTTTGATAACAGTGTAATAAAACTTTTTGCTCATTACAGGGCACTGTAGGATTATCACAAGTTCATTTATTTCTTCTGTAGGTTTGGGCTCTGCTCCTGTCATCTCTGTGGAGGGACATCAGGATGGAGGGATCCAGGTTATATGTCGATCAGCCGGATGGTACCCAAAGCCCGAGGTGCTGTTGAGAGATCTCCAGGGTCAGAACTTACCATCAGCCTCTAAAAACATATCCCAAGAGGCCAATGGCCTGTTTCAAACAGAGATTGCCACTGTTATAACAGAAGAGTCCAACCAGAAAGTGTCCTGCTGTGTCAGGAACCCCCGACTCAACCAGGAGAGAGAGTCGGCGATTTCCATAGCAGGTCAGTGCCCGTCCATACCGCACGTGGATAGACTGAGACGCTGCAGACATGGGCAGAGAGTATTTATCATTGTGTCTCCTGTTTATTGGCCTGGGCCTTCAATGTGCTGAGCACGTCTTGGAAAGTCCTGAGCAACCTCTCAAGTCTCTTTAACTCCAGTAGGAACTGAAAGCGTTTAGCACCTTACAAGCTGGGACGCCATGGGCCAGATTTTCATAAGAGCTCAGCACCCAGCAAACATCGTTCTTCTCAATTGGGGGTGTGGGTGGGGGGAGGAGGGAATTCTCCTTTGTTCTTGTGCTGTAGTGAGGACTGTGTCGGAACTGCAAGCTATCACAAGAGTGGGGGTTGGGGTGCAGGTTTTCCAGGTCCTGTTTGCAGGCTAGTGGGCTCTGCAACAAAGTGAGCAGATCAGAGTTTGTCTACAGGAACAGTTAGTTTGTGGCAAGGTGTAAATCTGCTTCAATCTAGCCTGGCGCGCACTGTTTGTGTGGACCCTGCTACATGCACTAACAATTCCGTAGTGCGCTTTGATCTACCCTGCTTTGAAATGGGAACAGTTCAAAGTGCACCAGGGAACTTTTAGTGTG
>NW_020703988.1:0-1985 GCF_002925995.2 Terrapene triunguis | reverse complement strand
TGGTCGGGGACACCACCCCTATCCTCCAGTTGTCCCATAATCTCCAATTTCCAGAGGCTGGGACTGGACAACAAAGGATAGATCACTCGAAATTGCCCTGTTCTGCTCATTCCCTCTGAAACAAATGGCACTGGCCACTGTCAGAAGACAACGTACTGGGCTAGATGGACCATTGGTCTGACCCAGTATGGCCGTTCTTATTTTCAGATGCAGATTTTCTTATCTGTACAGATTTGTGTATAAACAGCCTCAAAACAACTTCCAGCTTGTGTCCAAATTCAGATCATTCTCTCTGCATCAGTTTTTAAGCCAACAGCCTGTTCAGACTCCTATCCTCATGTCAAGTTTCAGCTCAGGATATTTTAGTATTCGTATAATGCAGATGGATTCTCTTGTTCAGTTTTTCAACTTACTTTTATTGAAATACTGATTCATTCCTGGGTCTGAAATATGGTAAACGTACTGAAATGTCCCAGGAATAGTTGCCCTACGGGTCTCATTTATGCCCTTCTTTTCTATATGATTTTTATTTATTTATGATTATTCATTCCCCCTTCCCCCCCACACACACACAGTTTCATCAGTTCCAGTGTTAATCAGGACATTGACTCTGCCTCCATTCATAGTGTGATATTAACTGTCCAATATGTGAAAGTTGTTTGTAGTGTTGCTGTAGCCACATTGGTCCCATCGCATCAGGGAACGGGCCACCCAAATACCCTGAGAGAATCTGCTTTAGTACAGTACACCCCTAGTTGTCGCCTACCACCGCACACTGGAACCCGTATGGATTATAAACAGTTACAACCCATACCTGATGGGAACCACATCCTGAAAGAAATCTTTCCTGAACCTCCTCTTCAGTCCTTCAGACAACCACCCAATCTCACAAAGCTCATCATCAGAAGCAAGCTCCCCACAGACTAGGACCCACTAAATCACAGGGGCACCAGACCCTGCCATGACAACAAATGCAAAACCTGCGGACATCTCTATCCTGCTACAATAATCACCCCCAGTCCCCACCCCTTTCAAGATCCATGGGTCCTACATACGCCTCTTGCAACATTCTTTGGGGGACCCACAGGGCTCTGCGTTTGGTCCTCCTCTCTTCTCACTCTACACCTTATCTCTGGTACTCTCAACTGCAAACACAAATGCACAAATACCATCTCTATGTTAACAACTCACATATCTACCTCTGTACTCCAGACCTGCCTCCTTCTGTCCAGGCTAACTCATTATCTTTCTTTAAATTTTTCCTTAAAACTCTACTTTGCTTTGATGCCTACAAAAATTTCGATAGTGGTTTAGGCTGCTGGTGTGTTGATACCACTGTCTATTATCCTGACCAGTATTGTCTTGTTGTTTCCTCATACTTCCTCCCTCAGTCTGTCTGCATCCATCTGTAGTCTCTTGTCTTATACTTGTAAGCTCTCTGGGGCAGATACTGTCGTTTTGTTCTCTGTTTGTGCAGCACGGAGCACAATAGGGTCCTGGTGTCTGACTGGGGTTCCTTGATGCTATGGTAATACAAATACTAAATAACAACAACAGGAGAAAGTTGCTCCATTGTCTGTGCTCTTCTTCTTCCTCCCACCTCAAAACCACTTGCTAGATTAATCTCCCTACCATCTCTGAACTTTAGAGTGGTACAGTAACTCCTCACTTAAAGTCGTCCTGCTTAACGTTGTTTCGTTGTTACGTTGCTGATCAGTTAGGGAGCATACTCATTTAAAGTTGTGCAATGCTCCACTCTTACGTTGTTTGGCTGTCTGCTTTCTCCACAGCTGGCAGCCCCCCTACGGCCCCCTTCCCCTCAGCGCCCCCACCCGCCAGCAGACTCTGAGGATCAGCGCCTTCCCCCTCCTGCCGCCGGCAATCAGCTGGCTTGTGGCATTCTGGAGGCAGGGGAGGAAGGGGGGAGGCACGCCGCGTCCTCGCTCCTCCCCCCTCCCTCCTGCCCGGGGCAATCAGCTGGCTTG
>NW_020703987.1:0-2093 GCF_002925995.2 Terrapene triunguis | reverse complement strand
TGGTCGGGGACACCACCCCTATCCTCCAGTTGTCCCATAATCTCCAACTTCCAGAGGCTGGGACTGGACAACAAAGGATGGATCACTCGAAATTGCCCTGTTCTGCTCATTCCCTCTGAAACAAATGGCACTGGCCACTGTCAGAAGACAACGTACTGGGCTAGATGGACCATTTGTCTGACCCAGTATGGCCGTTCTTATTTTCAGATGCAGATTTTCTTATCTGTACAGATTTGTGTATAAACAGCTTCAAAACAACTTCCAGCTTGTGTCCAAATTCAAATCATTCTCTCTGCATCAGTTTTTAAGCCAACAGCCTATTCAGACTCCTATCCTCATGTCAAGTTTCAGCTCAGGATATTTTAATATTTTAGTATTCGCATAATGCAGATGGATTCTCTTGTTCAGTTTTTCAACTTACTTTTATTGAAATACTGATTCATTCCTGGGTCTGAAATATGGTAAACATACTGAAATGTCCCAGGAATAGTTGCCCTACGGGTCTCATTTATGCCCTTCTTTTCTATATGATTTTTATTTATTTATGATTATTCATTCCCCCCTCCCTCACTCCCCCCCACACACACATTTTCATCAGTTGCAGTGTTAATCAGGACATTGACTCTGCCTCCATTCATAGTGTGATATTAACTGTCCAATATGTGAAAGTTGTTTGTAGTGTTGCTGTAGCCACATTGGTCCCATCGCATCAGGGAACAGGTCACCCAAATACCCTGAGAGAATCTGCTTTACTACAGTACACCCCTAGTTGTCACCTACCACCCCACACTGGAACCCGTATGGATTATAAACAGTTACAACCCATACCTGATGGGAACCACATCCTGAAAGAAATCTTTCCTGAACCTCCTCTTCAGTCCTTCAGACAACCACCCAATCTCACAAAGCTCATCATCAGAAGCAAGCTCCCCACAGACTAGGACCCACCAAATCACAGGGGCACCAGACCCTGCCATGACAACAAATGCAAAACAAGCGGACATCTCTCTCCTGCTACAATAATCACCCCCCCACACACACAACACCCCTTTCAAGATCCATGGGTCCTACATATGCCTCTTGCAACATTCTTTGGGGGACCCACAGGGCTCTGCGTTTGGTCCTCCTCTCTTCTCACTCTACACCTTATCTCTGGTACTCTCAACTGCAAACACAAATTCACAAATACCATCTCTATGTTAACAACTCACAGATCTACCTCTGTACTCCAGACCTGCCTCCTTCTGTCCAGGCTAACTCATTATCTTTCTTTAAATTTTTCCTTAAAACTCTACTTTGCTTTGATGCCTACAAAAATTTCGACAGTGGTTTAGGCTGCTGGTGTGCTGATACCACTGTCTATCATCCTGACCAGTATTGTCTTGTTGTTTCCTCATACTTCCTCCCTCAGTCTGTCTGCATCCATCTGTAGTCTCTTGTCTTATACTTGTAAGCTCTCTGGGGCAGATACTGTCGTTTTGTTCTCTGTTTGTGCAGCACGGAGCACAATAGGGTCCTGGTGTCTGACTGGGGTTCCTTGATGCTATGGTAATACAAATACTAAATAATAACAACAGGAGAAAGTTTCTCCATTGTCTATGCTCTTCTTCTTCCTCCCACCTCAAAACCACTTGCTAGATTAATCTCCCTACCATCTCTGAACTTTAGAGTGGTACAGTAACTCCTCACTTAAAGTTGTCCCGCTTAACGTTGTTACGTTGCTGATCAGTTAGGGAGCATACTCATTTAAAGTTGTGCAATGCTCCACTCTTACGTTGTTTGGCTGTCTGCTTTCTCCACAGCTGGCAGCCTCCCTACGGCCCCCTTCCCCTCAGCGCCTCCCGCCCGCCGGCAGACTCTGAGGATCAGCGCCTTCCCCCTCCTCCCCCTGCCTCCTGCCGGCGGCAATCAGCTGGCTTGTGGTGTTTTGGAGGCAGGAGGGAGGGGGAAGGAGCGAGGACTCGGCGCGCAGGCTCCCCATCCCTCCTGCCGGCGGCAATCAGCTGGCTTGTGGCATAGGGGAGGGAGGGGGGAGGCACGCCGAGGCCTCGCTCCTCCCCCCTCCCTCCTGCCCGGGGCAATCAGCTGGCTTG
>NW_020703986.1:0-2987 GCF_002925995.2 Terrapene triunguis | reverse complement strand
ACATGAACTGACACCAGCTTCTGGAAGGTTTTGGATGGAACATCCGATCGCAAGAGTGCCATGGCAACGAATAGACGTATATGATAATGGGGTGAAATCATAAATACACTAACCTATAGAAGAAGGACACCTTAACATTGGTAAGGGGAGGAAATACAAATAAGGAAGAGGAGAGAAACCGCTATTGAATATGCATTAGACATGGTAACATCAACGTAACCTATTATAAAAGTGACATCCCAGACTGGGGGCAGTAGTAGAGAGAGATGTAGCCCCTGGGAGGGGGCAGAATGATGGCCACTGGTGAAGATGAGGAGGGTGACGGTGATGAGGAAAATAATGGCTAACATTTCAGGTTGTTCTGCAAGGGATGGTGAGAGTATGGATGTTCAGATGTACTTTCTGTATTATCGCTATGTACCTTACTGAGTTAGAGTGTGTGTGACTTTGCTAAATGTATTAATACATTATTTATTTGTAAATATAAAAGAGTTCCTATAGTGTGAGTGTTGCACGTGTGTACATCGGGGTTCCCAACTATATAATAAATTTAATAATACTGGGCCTGATCTTGGGACAAGAACCTGTCAATCCTCAAAGTGATAACTGGGAATTTGTATTCATAATCTATAGATCAGGCTATAGATTGTTCTAGATTGTCTGAGAACAACAATATTTTGTACGTTCTCTCAATGGACTGAAACCTGCTTGTTCCTCTCTAAATTGGAGATTTCTTTCTTGATATGTTCCAGGTTGATGTTGCACATGATTTTCCTAGGCGATTCCTCTCCACTTATTGCAATTGGTAAGGTCACCCTTCTTTGGCAATTTTACTATAAGGCGTCTCTTCCATTGGGTTGGTTGTTTTCTTCACTCCATATTCTATCCAAAAACTCAAGGAAAGTGTGGAGGGCTGTTTTGTCACTTATGTTAAGCATTTCTCTGGTAATGTTATCCTTTCCAGCTGCAGTCCCATTTTTAAGTTTGCTGATGACTTTTCTATCTTCTTCCACTGTAATATTTCCTAAATCAATATCAAGCCATGTATTTCTAGTAGTTCGCTTGGGCTTAGTCTATTTAAAAAACAGACTGAAAAGGTTCTGCCCATCTTTTCATTTGTTTTTCTTCTGTACTAAGAGTCTTTCTATTTGCATCTTTAATAAGGCCCTCTAAGTTAAAATTTCCTATTAGCTGTTTGATTGCCTTATATAAGATTATAAGGTCACATCTTTGGCTAGTATCTTCAGCCTCTCAGCATTTTATCAATATAGTCCCTTTTATCTCTTCTAGCATTCATTTTAACCTCTTAATGTAGAGCTCTGTATTCTTCTTGCCACTTGCTTGTCTCTTCATGTCTTAGCATTAATGAGATTTTGCTTTACAATTCTCTTTCCCACAGTTGCCCAACTAGCATTGCTAATCCATTATTCCTTAATTTATGACGGTCTTCCCACTTTCTAGTTAGCACTCTGATGTTTTCCTACAGAGTGTTAATGTCTTGGTGTTCTTCAGTTGTCGCAATCAGACCACTGAACCTCTTCTTCAATTCAAGTTGAAAAGCACTTTTTGTGTCTTGATCTTTTAATTGTGTGCTGTTGATGCACAGTCTATTTTTAACCTTATTCATCCTCTTTAATTTGATCTTCAATTTCGTGATAGAAAGGTTATGGCCATGTTTGCTCCCCTGTATATATGTACCTCTGCCAATGGCTTTAAATCTTTTTTGAAATACAGAAGTGATCTAGCTAGTACTTTGTAGTATCATCTGGGGAGTTCCATGTCACTTGATGGATTTCTATAAGAGGGAATATTGTTACACCTAGCACTAGATTGTTCACATTGCAAATTTCTACTAATTGCTTACCATTCTGATTCATGTCCAAACCCCTGCTGCACTTGTCCATAACTTTTTCCAACCCATAGTTGTTACTTCCAACCTTTGTGTTTGACTTCCCGACTGTCACTATGATATCATGTTTTGGGACCTTGGTTAGCACGGCTTGTAACAACTCATAAAAAGCATCTTTTACCCCATCTGGCTTTTCATTGGGTAGTGCACAGAATTGTATGAGTGTTAGACTGAAGTATCTAGTCTGAAAGAGAGCTCTAATAATTCTTTCATTGACTGATTCCCAGTCAGTGCCTGCTGTGTACCATTTGACATTAGAAATGCTATGCCAGCTTCATGTGTATCATCCACATTCCCAGAATAGATGGTCTTATTTGTTTCTCCAAAGTGTAGTTTGTTCGAACCTGTCCATCCACACTCACTGTCTACACAAGGACATCAAGATGGCCCATTTCTTTAATTTGAGAGGTTTTAGTGGTTTCATACATTGTTCTCACATTCCAAAATTCCAGTTTTCGTTACTGATTTGGCCTTGAGCAAGGGACTTTTGGGGACATGGACTTCCTGATGGGTTTGACCAATGCCCATCATATTCTTCACATGAAGTTGATCTCTTGTTCAAGCCTGCTGCACACCAATATGACCTCTGGTCTTCATTTCTAGAGTCAGTTTGTTTTACATGATGGGTTTACCAGCCCTGTGCACAACCTTAGGTCCAAGGCTCCTTACTCATTATTTGGACCTGTTCATATGTGGACATTCCCCCATCCACCACCCGGGAGATATGCTTGATAGACATTCATTACTTCAAATTAATTGGACACAACATAATAAATTGCCGAGGTATGACCATGCTGCTTGGTTTATACACACTATCAAATAGACCAGGTTGGAAAACTTTGATGAAGTTCATTTTAATAGGAAAAAAAAAGCTGGAAAGTTTTGAATTTTCAGGATCACCAACACTACTTTATTTCACACAAGACCTTATTTTATTCTACAATATTAGATTTCTACGCTCTAGCAAATTTCTGAGCTATGGAAGTATCTGTAGTACACAAGGATAAATTCACAATAAAGTGTCAGCCATACAGAAAAACATATAAATAACCCAAATATCTCCTATATAAAATGAGAC
>NW_020703985.1:0-2604 GCF_002925995.2 Terrapene triunguis | reverse complement strand
GCTTTCTCCCCTCGGTGTCTTTATTGGTGCTAAGCACACCGGGCGACAGACCTTTTAGTCCGCCTCAAGCCCCTCAGGCGGTAACAAACCTGTCAATCCTCAAAGTGATAACTGGGAATTTGTATTCATAATCTATAGATCAGGCTATAGATTGTTCTAGATTGTCTGAGAACAACAATATTTTGTACAAAGCAACAGAGGGTCCTGTGGCACCTTTAAGACTAACAGAAGTATTGGGAGCATAAGCTTTCGTGGGCAAGAACCTCACTTCTTCAGTAATATTTTGTACGTTCTCTCAATGGACTGAAACCTGCTTGTTCCTTTCTAAATTGGAGATTTCTTTCTTGATATGTTCCAGGTTGATGTTGCACATGATTTTCCTAGGCGATTCCTCTCCACTTATTGCAATTGGTAAGGTCACCCTTCTTTGGCAATTTTACTATAAGGCATCTCTTCCATTGGGTTGGTTGTTTTCTTCACTCCATATTCTATCTAAAAACTCAAGGAAAGTGTGGAGGGCTGTTTTGTCACTTATGTTAAGCATTTCTCTGGTAATGTTATCCTCTCCAGCTGCAGTCCCATTTTTAAGTTTGCTGATGACTTTTCTATCTTCTTCCACTGTAATATTTCCTAAATCAATATCAAGCCATGTATTTCTCGTAGTTCGCTTGGGCTTGGGCTATTTAAAAAACAGACTGAAAAGGTTCTGCCCATCTTTTCATTTGTTTTTCTTCTGTACTAAGAGTCTTTCTATTTGCATCTTTAATAAGGCCCTCTAAGTTAAAATTTCCTATTAGCTGTTTGATTGCCTTATATAAGATTATAAGGTCACATCTTTGGCTAGTATCTTCAGCCTCTCAGCATTTTATCAATGTATTCCCTTTTATCTCTTCTAGCATTCATTTTAACCTCTTAATGTAGAGCTCTGTATTCTTCTTGCCACTTGCTTGTCTCTTCATGTCTTAGCATTAATGAGATTTTGCTTTACAATTCTTTTTCCCACAGTTGCCCAACTAGCATTGCTAATCCATTATTCCCTCTTAGATTTCATTAGTATGACAGTCTTCCCACTTTCTAGTTAGCACTCTGATGTTTTCCTACAGAGTGTTAATGTCTTGGTGTTCTTCAGTTGTCGCAATCAGACCACTGAACCTCTTCTTCAATTCAAGTTGAAAAGCACTTTTTGTGTCTTGATCTTTTAATTGTGTGCTGTTGATGCACAGTCTATTTTTAACCTTATTCATCCTCTTTAATTTGATCTTCAATTTCGCGATAGAAAGGTTATGGCCATGTTTGCTCCCCTGTATATATGTACCTCTGCCAATGGCTTTAAATCTTTTTTGAAATAAAGAAATGATCTAGCTAGTACTTTGTAGTATTATCTGGGGAGTTCCATGTCACTTGATGGATTTCTATAAGAGGGAATATTGTTCCACCTAGCACTAGATTGTTCACATTGCAAATTTCTACTAATTGTTTACCATTCTGATTCATGTCCAAACCCCTGCTGCACTTGTCCATAACTTTATCCAACCCATAGTTGTTACTTCCAACCTTTGTGTTTGACTTCCCGACTGTCACTATGATATCATGTTTTGGGACCTTGGTTAGCACGGCTTGTAACAACTCATAAAAAGCATCTTTTACCCCATCTGGCTTTTCATTGGGTAGTGCACAGAATTGTATGAGTGTTAGACTGAAGTATCTAGTCTGAAAGAGAGCTCTAATAATTCTTTCATTGACTGATTCCCAGTCAGTGCCTGCTGTGTGCCATTTGACATTAGAAATGCTATGCCAGCTTCATGTGTATCATCCACATTCCCAGAATAGATGGTCTTATTTGTTTCTCCAAAGTGTAGTTTGTTCGAACCTGTCCATCCACACTCACTGTCTACACAAGGACATCAAGATGGCCCATTTCTTTAATTTGAGAGGTTTTAGTCGTTTCACACATTGTTCTCACATTCCAAAATTCCAGTTTTCGTTACTGATTTGGCCTTGAGCAAGGGACTTTTTGGGACATGGACTTTCTGATGGGTTTGACCAATGCCCATCATATTCTTCACATGAAGTTGATCTCTTGTTCAAGCCTGCTGCACACCAATATGACCTCTGGTCTTCATTTCTAGAGTCAGTTTGTTTTACATGATGGGTTTACCAGCCCTGTGCACAACCTTAGGTCCAAGGCTCCTTACTCATTATTTGGACCTGTTCATATGTGGACATTCCCCCATCCACCACCCGGGAGATATGCTTGATAGACATTCATTACTTCAAATTAATTGGACACAACATAATAAGTTGCCCAGGTATGACCATGCTGCTTGGCTTATACACACTATTAAATAGACCAGGTTGGAAAACTTTGATGAAGTTCATTTTAATAGGAAAAAAAAAGCTGGAAAATTTTGAATTTTCAGGATCACCAACACTACTTTATTTCACGCAAGACCTTATTTTATTCTACAATATTAGATTTCTACGCTCTAGCAAATTTCTGAGCTATGGAAGTATCTGTAGTACACAAGGATAAATTCACAATACAGTGTCAGCCATGCAGAAAAACATATAAATAACCCAAATATCTCCTATATAAAATGAGAC
>NW_020703984.1:0-2604 GCF_002925995.2 Terrapene triunguis | reverse complement strand
GCTTTCTCCCCTCGGTGTCTTTATTGGTGCTAAGCACACCGGGCGACAGACCTTTTAGTCCGCCTCAAGCCCCTCAGGCGGTAACAAACCTGTCAATCCTCAAAGTGATAACTGGGAATTTGTATTCATAATCTATAGATCAGGCTATAGATTGTTCTAGATTGTCTGAGAACAACAATATTTTGTACAAAGCAACAGAGGGTCCTGTGGCACCTTTAAGACTAACAGAAGTATTGGGAGCATAAGCTTTCGTGGGCAAGAACCTCACTTCTTCAGTAATATTTTGTACGTTCTCTCAATGGACTGAAACCTGCTTGTTCCTTTCTAAATTGGAGATTTCTTTCTTGATATGTTCCAGGTTGATGTTGCACATGATTTTCCTAGGCGATTCCTCTCCACTTATTGCAATTGGTAAGGTCACCCTTCTTTGGCAATTTTACTATAAGGCATCTCTTCCATTGGGTTGGTTGTTTTCTTCACTCCATATTCTATCTAAAAACTCAAGGAAAGTGTGGAGGGCTGTTTTGTCACTTATGTTAAGCATTTCTCTGGTAATGTTATCCTCTCCAGCTGCAGTCCCATTTTTAAGTTTGCTGATGACTTTTCTATCTTCTTCCACTGTAATATTTCCTAAATCAATATCAAGCCATGTATTTCTCGTAGTTCGCTTGGGCTTGGGCTATTTAAAAAACAGACTGAAAAGGTTCTGCCCATCTTTTCATTTGTTTTTCTTCTGTACTAAGAGTCTTTCTATTTGCATCTTTAATAAGGCCCTCTAAGTTAAAATTTCCTATTAGCTGTTTGATTGCCTTATATAAGATTATAAGGTCACATCTTTGGCTAGTATCTTCAGCCTCTCAGCATTTTATCAATGTATTCCCTTTTATCTCTTCTAGCATTCATTTTAACCTCTTAATGTAGAGCTCTGTATTCTTCTTGCCACTTGCTTGTCTCTTCATGTCTTAGCATTAATGAGATTTTGCTTTACAATTCTTTTTCCCACAGTTGCCCAACTAGCATTGCTAATCCATTATTCCCTCTTAGATTTCATTAGTATGACAGTCTTCCCACTTTCTAGTTAGCACTCTGATGTTTTCCTACAGAGTGTTAATGTCTTGGTGTTCTTCAGTTGTCGCAATCAGACCACTGAACCTCTTCTTCAATTCAAGTTGAAAAGCACTTTTTGTGTCTTGATCTTTTAATTGTGTGCTGTTGATGCACAGTCTATTTTTAACCTTATTCATCCTCTTTAATTTGATCTTCAATTTCGCGATAGAAAGGTTATGGCCATGTTTGCTCCCCTGTATATATGTACCTCTGCCAATGGCTTTAAATCTTTTTTGAAATAAAGAAATGATCTAGCTAGTACTTTGTAGTATTATCTGGGGAGTTCCATGTCACTTGATGGATTTCTATAAGAGGGAATATTGTTCCACCTAGCACTAGATTGTTCACATTGCAAATTTCTACTAATTGTTTACCATTCTGATTCATGTCCAAACCCCTGCTGCACTTGTCCATAACTTTATCCAACCCATAGTTGTTACTTCCAACCTTTGTGTTTGACTTCCCGACTGTCACTATGATATCATGTTTTGGGACCTTGGTTAGCACGGCTTGTAACAACTCATAAAAAGCATCTTTTACCCCATCTGGCTTTTCATTGGGTAGTGCACAGAATTGTATGAGTGTTAGACTGAAGTATCTAGTCTGAAAGAGAGCTCTAATAATTCTTTCATTGACTGATTCCCAGTCAGTGCCTGCTGTGTGCCATTTGACATTAGAAATGCTATGCCAGCTTCATGTGTATCATCCACATTCCCAGAATAGATGGTCTTATTTGTTTCTCCAAAGTGTAGTTTGTTCGAACCTGTCCATCCACACTCACTGTCTACACAAGGACATCAAGATGGCCCATTTCTTTAATTTGAGAGGTTTTAGTCGTTTCACACATTGTTCTCACATTCCAAAATTCCAGTTTTCGTTACTGATTTGGCCTTGAGCAAGGGACTTTTTGGGACATGGACTTTCTGATGGGTTTGACCAATGCCCATCATATTCTTCACATGAAGTTGATCTCTTGTTCAAGCCTGCTGCACACCAATATGACCTCTGGTCTTCATTTCTAGAGTCAGTTTGTTTTACATGATGGGTTTACCAGCCCTGTGCACAACCTTAGGTCCAAGGCTCCTTACTCATTATTTGGACCTGTTCATATGTGGACATTCCCCCATCCACCACCCGGGAGATATGCTTGATAGACATTCATTACTTCAAATTAATTGGACACAACATAATAAGTTGCCCAGGTATGACCATGCTGCTTGGCTTATACACACTATTAAATAGACCAGGTTGGAAAACTTTGATGAAGTTCATTTTAATAGGAAAAAAAAAGCTGGAAAATTTTGAATTTTCAGGATCACCAACACTACTTTATTTCACGCAAGACCTTATTTTATTCTACAATATTAGATTTCTACGCTCTAGCAAATTTCTGAGCTATGGAAGTATCTGTAGTACACAAGGATAAATTCACAATACAGTGTCAGCCATGCAGAAAAACATATAAATAACCCAAATATCTCCTATATAAAATGAGAC
>NW_020703983.1:0-1621 GCF_002925995.2 Terrapene triunguis | reverse complement strand
ACATGAACTGACACCAGCTTCTGGAAGGTTTTGGATGGAACATCCGACTGCAAGAGTGCCATGGCAACGAATAGACGTATATGATAATGGAGTGAAATCATAAATACACTAACCTATAGAAGAAGGACACCTTAACATTGGTAAGGGGAGGAAATACAAATAAGGAAGAGGGGAGAAACCGTTATTGAATATGCATTAGACATGGTAACATCAACGTAACCTATTATAAAAGTGACATCCCAGACTGGGGGCAGTAGTAGAAAGAGATGTAGTCCCTGGGAGGGGGCAGAATGATGGCCACTGGTGAAGATGAGGAGGGTGACGGTGATGAGGAAAATAATGGCTAACATTTCAGGTTGTTCTGCAAGGGATGGTGAGAGTATGGATGTTCAGATTGTTGGGGTCCACTAGGCATAGCTACCAGGTAACTCGGGAGAGCGGAAGGCCAAAAGTGCCGATGAAACTCTTTTGCTCTGGGCCTATCTGAACCCCCAAACCCCATCTTGTGAACTCTCACCTACTTCTGTGCTAACTGCTTACATGCTCTGAAGCAGGCTGAAGCAGAAATGTATTGGTCAGCGTTTCTAGCAGATGGCTGCAGTTTCACTCACACTAGCAGAAATAATAGAGCTAAGGAGCAGGGGAAAGGAGGGGTAGTTAGTTTGCAGGCGTCTAACTCAAGGTCGCAGAGACTGGGAAAGTTTTCTCACAAGCTTATGTAGAGCTTATTGTAACAGTTGTCTGGAAGGGAGGGGTAAGGGGGAACATCCAGACAAAGAGATGTATGCAAACAGTTTGGAGTATAAAAGGTAAAATTTGTTTGTATTTGTTGCACTGGATTTGAGACATGCTGGTCTCCTAGTGCCATTTCAGAGCTCTGAAATAAACTTGGCTTGCTTTCTCCCCTCGGTGTCTTTATTGGTGCCAAGCACATCTCGGGCCTTTTTAGGCAGGCAACAAGATGTACTTTCTGTATTATCGCTATGTACCTTACTGAGTTAGAGTGTGTGTGACTTTGCTAAATGTATTAATACATTATTTATTTGTAAATATAAAAGAGTTCCTATAGTGTGAGTGTTGCACGTGTGTACATTGGGGTTCCCAACTATATAATAATTTTAATAATACTGGGCCTGATCTTGGGACAAGAACCTGTTGGGGGCCACTGGGCATAGCTACCAGGTAACTCGGGAGAGTGGAAGGCCAAAGTGTCGATGAAGCTCTTTTGCTCTGGGCCTAGCTGAACCCCCAGACTCCATCTTGTAAACTCTCACCTACTTCTGGGCTAAACTGCTTACAGGCTGAAGTAGAAATGTAAGGGTCAGCTTTTCTAGCAGGCAGCTGCTGTAAACAGGCCTTGCAAGGCCGAAAGATAAGCAGGCGTATGGGAACTTTTCTAATTGTAACGGCTAGAGAAGGGAGGGGTGGGAGTAGTAAGAGGGAGTTAACAGACAAAGGCTTACACAGAAACAGCTTGGGGTATAAAAGGCAAAAGTTATTTGTATTTGTTGCACTGGATTTGAGACATGCTGGTCTCCTAGTGTCATTTCAGAGCTCTGAAATAAACTTGGCTTGCTTTCTCCCCTCGGTGTCTTTATTGGTGCTAAGCACACCGGGCGAC
>NW_020703982.1:0-5226 GCF_002925995.2 Terrapene triunguis | reverse complement strand
CCCCCCCCCCCCCCCCGTGGGATTGTATCTGTTGATTACTGAGAGGGTAGTAGCCTGTCCAGGAGCACAGACAGTGTCAGTGTATTCTCATGTTGCTTTTAACATCTGGCTGCTTTCAAGGCAGAGGCAGGAGAATTCTCAACGAATCCAAGCAAGTTCATTTCTTTCTTTGAAGGGTGTCTAGCTAGCTATAAGTCTGACTGGGATGATTGTAATATACTTATGAGAACCCTGTTGTCTGAAGTGGAGCGGAATCAGGTTATAGCTAAGGCTAGGGAGGAGGCACAGAAAAGGTATGATGGGGATAGAGATGGCAAGCCGTTGCCGGATGTCGCTGTCCCCCTAGGGGACCCCCACTGGAATCCGAATGAGGAGGGGGATCTGAGGCTGCTTAACTCCTATAAGGAACTGCTTATGCATGGTCTCCGACACTCAGCTGTCAGGCATAACAATTGGGCTAAGCCTTATGAACTAATCCAGGACTCAAAAGAAAGTCCAGGGGCTTTCCTGCAGCGTATTCGGGATACCATCAGGCAGACTACTAGTGCAAACCCAGATGATCAGGCTACTGAGGCAATTATAAAGGGTATCTTCACCAGCCGTGCGGCCCCTGATATTAAAAGGAAATTGCAGAAGAAGGAGGATTTAATGGGAATGTCTATGGCTCAGATTTTGGAGACTGCAAATAGAGCTTATAGCCTTAGAGAGGGAGAGAAGGAAAAAAGGCAAGTAAAAATGATGGTAGCGGCGGTGCAGGTCGGCGGCAAAGTAAGGCCACAGAAAGGTGGAAGGGGCCGGGGAATGAGAGGCCGTGGATGTGGACGCCCTGGTCCCCAGGAAAGGCGCCTGGGTCGCAACCAGTGTGCCATATGCCGTAAGGAGGGACACTGGAAAAATGAATGCCCTGAAAGGGAAGGTACCCCTATGATGGCAATAAGTATGTGTTAATGGTTGGAGAAAAGGTGTATGAGTGAAGAGTGGAAGGTTCCTTTGGAAGTTAGAAGAAGCCGAGAAAGGGAGAAGAGGAAAAAGCACAGAATGAGTTAACTGAGAGGAAAATACAGCTAGCAAGCTCAGTCAAGCTGGCCTCAGTCCAAGGTCAGTGTTCACAGCCAAGACTTTGCTGACAACCAAGAGGAAGGGGGGCTGAATGTGCCCAAGCAACTGAGATCAGCAAAATACTGCAAGGCATAATGAGGACAACAGAAGGGTTAAAAGGCAGTTTTGTTGAACAGTATTGGCTCAAGGATTTAAAAATTCCCCCACTCTGTTCCGACAGGCTTTGGTCAGAGACTTGGAGGAGTGGGATAATTTGTTAATTGCTGCTGTGGGTCTAATCCCTTGTCTCAGAGCTACTGTGAGTCTCCTAAACTTTATTGGACTGCAAGGATACAGGGTATCTCAAAGCAAAGCCCAAATTGCTCTTTTAGAGGTTCAATATCTGGGATTTCACATCAGGCAGGGAGAGAGACAGCTCTCAAACGAAAGGAAGGAAGGCTATCTGCCAAGTTCCTATCCCCAGCAACTGTAAACAGCTTAGGGCATTCCTGGGCATGGCAGGCTTTTGCAGAATATGGATTCCAGAGTTTGGATTGTGGGCTAAACCTTTGTATGAATGTGTTAAGGGAGCGGAACATGACCCCTTTCACTGGTCCCCAGAAGCGGACAGGGCATTTCAGTTACTAGGTGCCTGGAAGCGTCCTGTGGCATACTTTTCTAAACAACTGGATCAAGTTTCAAAGGGATGGCTAGCCTGTTTGAGGGCGGTCGCAGCTACGGCTCTAGTGCTTGGGAGAAGCTGGAAAGCTGACACTGGGAGGAAGTGTGCAAGTGTGTATGTTCCTCATATGGTTCGAGCCTTGCTGGACACTAAGGGTGGTCTTTGGCTCACACAGGCTCGGGTTGCTCGGTACCAGGTGAAGCTGTTAGAGAATCCTGAAGTCACCCTGCAGATCTGTCCTTCCCTTAATCCAGCTACACTGCTACCAAAGACAGAAAAGCAGGAACATGACTGTTTAGAAATCATAGATGTTCAGTATTCTAGCCGCCCAGATCTAAAAGATCAGCCACTCCCAAATGCTGACTTGGAATGGTATACAGATGGAAGTAGTACTGTTGTGGATGGGCAAAGGAGGGCTGGTTATGCTATTGTGTCTCTTCATGATACCGTGGAAGCTGAGAGTTTACCAGCAGGAACGTCTGCCCAGCTTGCTGAACTAGTGGCCCTGACTCGTGCACTCGAGCTGGCAAAAGACAAATGGGTTAATATCTTTACTGACTCAAAGTATGCTTTTGGGGTATTGCATGCTTACGCTGGTTTATGGAAACAAAGGGGAATGCTAACAGCCCAAGGCTCTCCGGTTAAACCTGGGTCTCAAATTCTCCAGCTTTTAGAAGCAGTACAACTCCCCTCAGCAGTAGCAGTGGTGCATTGCAAAGCCCATCAAAGGGAAGATCAAGATGTAACCAAGGGCAATGCCAGAGCAGACAGGGAAGCTAAGCGTGCTGCTACCCTGAAATCACCAACTGAGGAGAATGCCCAAATGCATGCCCTTATCCCATCAGTAGGGGAGCTTGCAGCCCCTCAGTACTCCCAAGAGGACAGAAACCTGGCTGACAGTCTCGGTCTCCAGGAAAAAGAGGGATGGCTTTATTCCACAGAGGGAAAAATCCTCCTGCCCAAGGGCTTGATTCGACCAGTGTTGCAGGAACTGCATCAAACCACATACGCAGGCAAAGAGGCTCTTACCCAGTTCTTACCTCTGGACTTAAACCCCTAGCATCACAGGTACAAGCTGAATGTTTAATCTGCCAAAAGAATAACCCTCGACCAGGAGTAGCAGTGCCACCAGCCACCCTGGAACCTACCCCAGGCCCAGGATTGGTATGGCAAATAGACTTTACTGAGTTTCCCAGGACCCAAGGGTACAGGTACCTCCTCGTCTTAGTGGATCGATTCAGCGGATGGCCTGAGGCCTTCCCATGTCGCAACAACACTGCCAAGACAGTGGCTCTTAAGTTTGTCAAGGAGATCATTCCTCGCTTCAGCCTTCCTCAGTGGATGGAATCTGATAATGGAACACACTTCACATCTGATATTGTTCAAAAGATATCAAGTGCTCTGCAGATCCCCTGGAAACTCCACACACCCTGGCGACCACAAGCCAGTGGAGTAGTGGAACGCACAAATCAGACACTCAAGTGACACCTCTCAAAGGTCTGTCAGAAGGCATCTCTTAAGTGGCCTGATGCCTTGCCCTTTGTGTTACTTCGCATTCGTGCTCTCCCTAAGGGTAGGATAGGGCTTAGTCCCTTCGAGATTATGTTTGGAAGAGCATGGCCTATGAATGGTACCCCAGTTCTGGCAGGGGAATGGGAAGAGGGGTATGGTTTTTTGTCTCAGTACATGTGCCCTCTGTCTGCTGTTCTTTCTTTTCTTCACAGGTACACCAAAGATTCACAGCCTCTTCTGCTGGATACTCGGGTCCACTCCCTGCAGCCTGATGACTCCATTCTCGTGCGGACCTGGAAGGACGAGCCTCTCCAAGAGAAGTGGAAGGGACCCCACACCGTCCTGCTTGTCACCCATACAGCGGCAAAGGTCGAAGGACACAAGAACTGGATTCATCACTCTCGACTGAAAGCAGTGCCTGCTCCTAAACAGTGGACTGTCCAGCCTGCGGAGAAGACGGCTAACGACGATTTGGGACTTAAGCTGCTATTCAAAAGACAGTAAGGGTCACTGGGAATGCGTTGTGATCTTTCTGAACAGTCACAGCATACTCCCCGCGAGAACCCTAAGCATTGGTTTTATTTTCTCACAGAAGGCCGACCTGGCCTATGTATTTGGTCTTGTTATTTTTTTGACTTGTTTAGTGTCAATAATTATTCTTGTTTTCTGGGTATTTGGGTTGTGGTAATTACAATATAGGTTTAGGTTTAGGGTCTCTCACAGCATTTCTTTTTATCACAGAGGCAATTCTTCTGTTACCTACTGTTTCATCCACATCGCATGCAGGATGGGGAGCCATCCCTGCAGATATGGCTACCAACACATATGAGGCCCTGAAAATTGCCTTTGCCCGTGAGTTCAATCTCTCCAACTGTTGGATATGTGCCCAGACTCCCCATCATTCAGCGGGATTGTCCTGGAGAGTAGTACCCCAAAATTGGTCAGACTTTTGTCAAAGGTGGATGGTTACTAGCAGTAGCACCTCTGACGATTTAAGTTTGCCAATGATACCCTGGCCATAGAGAAAAGCATAAATTCTGAGCTGTACCAGCTTCGACTGCTGGCTTTGCAGAACTGACAGGCCCTAGATTATGTGTTAGCCTCACGAGGCGGGGTCTGTGCCCTTATTGGAGAAGAGTGTTGTACCTATGTCCCAGAGTTTTCACAGAACATTAACAAGCACATCTTGTCAGCTAAACGGGCCTTTAGCCAGTGGAAGGCCCAGGAAGGGGAACCCACTATTTTGGATTCCCTTTGGGGTTGGATACCTGGTTTAGGGGAACTAGGGGATATAGGGGGAAGCATTGTTCGCATCTTGCTCACAAGTGTGGTAATATGTTTTGTTTTTGTTCTTTTGCTCATTTGCTGTAAAGTGCTCATAGGTAAGAGTTGTACCTCCCCCTCCCCAGAGGTTCCTTTATACCCTCTCATTGATAATCCTGATTGTATGGAGCTTAATCACATTTTGTCTTTAGAGTATGAGAAAACTCTGACAAAGGTTTGTTGAGTGTTCTCAAAGGAGGGATTGTTGGGGGCCACTGGGCATAGCTACCAGGTAACTCGGGAGAGTGGAAGGCCAAAGTGTCGATGAAGCTCTTTTGCTCTGGGCCTATCTGAACCCCCAGACTCCATCTTGTAAACTCTCACCTACTTCTGGGCTAAACTGCTTACAGGCTGAAGTAGAAATGTAAGGGTCAGCTTTTCTAGCAGGCAGCTGCTGTAAACAGGCCTTGCAAGGCCGAAAGATAAGCAGGCGTATGGGAACTTTTCTAATTGTAACGGCTAGAGAAGGGAGGGGTGGGAGTAGTAAGAGGGAGTTAACAGACAAAGGCTTACACAGAAACAGCTTGGGGTATAAAAGGCAAAAGTTATTTGTATTTGTTGCACTGGATTTGAGACATGCTGGTCTCCGAGTGTCATTTCAGAGCTCTGAAATAAACTTGGCTTGCTTTCTCCCCTCGGTGTCTTTATTGGTGCTAAGCACACCGGGCGAC
>NW_020703981.1:0-4807 GCF_002925995.2 Terrapene triunguis | reverse complement strand
TTGCCGTTCTTCAAGGCTTATGATTAGGGAGCAACACATTCCTACATCCCCCCCCCTATTTTATTATATATGCGGTGTTTAAACAAAGCACCTTCGCAGGGTAGCATACACAACGCCACTAAATTGGGTAAGCATTAAACAAAGCAGCAAAGTAAAACCCCCAAAATCAAAACTAAGACCCCATACTATAAAAGGGTCTTTATCCACTCTAAGGGTGGCTATGACTAAATATAATTCCACCAAGGAGAAAAAACATCCTGGCGGATAGCTTAAACATAACATTTCAGCATATCAATTTGCTATTGCATGCAATTACTATTATCAGTAAGCTTAAAACAACACTTTTCTTTCACTGTCTCACACCCCAGATGTTGCTGGGTGGTTTGCAGACAGGAACAAAGCAGGTACTTAACAGACCCTGCATGTCCGAGGCAACGGCCAGGCAGAAATCAGATTGATTTAATACTTCTGCCAGGTGGACCCAGATGTCTTGTAGTGTGGTGTCATTAACATACACACAGCTATCGTTAGCTTTAGAAAGTAAGTGTCCTGTCAGGTGTAATCCCAGGAGCACTGACTAAAATCAATTGGGCATACCAGGAGGTCTAATTTCCCAGATGTCTTGGTGAATTACCCAATCCCACATGCGTCCTCCCCATGGACCCGGCAGGATTCGGTATGTGGGAGCCCACACCCTCTCAACCGGTCCATATGCTTGGAAGGAGCACTGAGAACGTTCGCACTTCCACCCAAAAAGTCTCTAAGTATGTCTCCATGCCACAGATCAGATGGTACTCCTGATGTGTCTGTAAGGGCAGTGGGCCAAGCCTGAACATGCTAGATCCCACTGCAATGCCTTCCCAGCCTCAGTGATATTCAATACCATCTCTGTCAGCAACTTCTGGGTCATGGTCTGTATTTGGATGTGTTACAGGGGTAATAATGTAATGGATGAAATGGCAGGGGCAATGGCAACAAGGTGCCTTTGGTTCTTATCATTTAAAATCCAATTAGGAAGGGCAATACATACTGAAGGACTTATCCAAAACACAGGGCACAGCCTGTAGAATAAACCCCAAAATCCAATCAATACCACATTCCCAAGCATGGGTCCCACAAGTTTCTTTCTGCCAGGGTATAATTCTTTGTTTCTTCACCAGGGTCAGTTCTTAATGTCTCTTGTAGTCAGGAATTCCTGGACTTTGTGGTTTCAATGAAGCAAGTGTTCCTTCTTCTCTTTTCCTGAAACAGTCATGGTTCAGTATCATACAGGGGAGAGGTTACTAGCACATCACCCTGTAGTGGTTTTGTGTCTTCTAGAAAAATTCAAAGCAACAGTAGGTCTGTCAGTGGACAAGGGAGAGGTTACTAGCACTTCACCTTGTCTTTTTTTCCCTTTTTCCTGCTGTCCAGACGGCACAGCAGAACTAGAAGGAGAAATAGGCTTATCATCAGTCAGAAAGTCCTCCCGAGGTGGAGGGGTTTTTTTGCAGTGAAAAGCATGGGTCCAGGCAGTCAGTCCTTGGCACTTCACAGCAGTGTTGGTGGTTAACAGGACTTGGAAAGGGCCTTTCCAGTGTGGAGCTGTCAAGGCTGATCCCTACTTTGAACCTTAGGGTACAAATGTAGGGGCCTGCATAAAAACTTCTAAGCTTATCTACCAGCTTAGCTTTGGTCCGCTGCCACCATCACAAGAATTCCCTCCCTGGGAAGCCTTGAGAAACCTTTCACCAATTCCCTGGTGAACACAGATCCAAACCCCCTTGGATCTTAAAACAAGGAGAAATTAACCATCCCCCCTCCTTCCTCCCACCCTCCTTTCACCAACTCCTGGTGAATACAGATCCAAACCCCCCTTGGATCTTAAAACAAGGAGAAATCAATCTGGTTCTTAAAAAAGAAGGCTTTTAATTAAAGAAAAAGGTTAAAATCATCTCTGTAAAATCAGTATGGAGAATAACTTTACAGGGTAATCAAACTTAAAGAGCTCAGAGGACCCCCCTCTGTCTTAGGTTCAAAGTACAGCAAACAAAGATACACACTCTGGTAAAAAGGTACATTTACAAGTTGAGAAAACAAAGTAAATCTAAGACGCCTTGCCTGTCTTTTACTTACTAGTTTGAAATAGGAGAGACTTGTTTAGAAAGATGGGGAGAACCTGGATTGATGTCTGGTCCCTCTCAGTCCCAAGAGCGAACCACCCCTTAAAACAAAGAGCACACACAAAAGCCTTTCCCCCCCCCAAGATTTGAAAGTATCTTGTCTCCTTATTGGTCCTTGGGGTCAGGTGTCAGCCAGGTTACCCGAGCTTCTTAACCCTTTACAGGTAAAAGGATTTGGAGTCTCTGTACACAGAGAGCTGTTACCTTTCCCTTTATAGTTATGACAGGAGCCAAAAGCAGTCTTTCGTTGATGGACTTTACATAGACTTAGTCTCCTGGTTTTCAATTAATGGCAGGGGTGCTAGGGTCTTTGAGTAGCACTTCTCTACCTGTGAGAAAAAAAACCTAACACATTTCATTAATGCCTGGCAGTGTTTTGCAAATTTCATTGTTGCTCGGGCACATTCAAGCCCCCCCCCCCCCTTGTCTTGGGGGTCAGCCAAGTTTTGGCTGTGACCTTGGATGAGCCTGCAAGCTGTATTTTCCTCTCAATTAACTCATTCTGTGCTTTTTCCTCTTCTCCCTCTCTCGGCTTCTTTTAACCTACAAAGGAAACCTTCACTCTTCCAGTAAAATAACTTTATTACAAAGCTTTGGAGCAACAAACCAGGACAAGCACACCCACTTTTGAGGAGTGCACTCGGTACAACCTCAGGTGTCTAATTGCTTTCCTCCCTCCCCAGCCCTCTGGCTAAAAATCTGAGGTAGCCAGAAGGATCCCATGGGCAATATGGGGAGTGGGTTAACCTTCCATGTCCTTGCTTCCAAAGACTGTTGGTATGCAATTCTTAACAACAATTTTTGCCATAAAACACAAAAATAATCCCTATTATGCCAGTGAATGCATGGTACATTGAATGCTGTTTAGCTGGCATCCGTTTTCTCTGATGATCTGAAAAACAAAAGAACAGAGGTCTACCCCTTCTGGGCAGTCAGTCATTGCTTAAAATATTTCCTTTATATACACATACTCTTGTTGATTTCAGGCGAAACAGAGGAATTACCCAATATTTCCTTGTATTTGTTTCATAGGCAGCCCAGATTTCAGTGGCTTCTACCTTATTAATTAGAAACTTGCATTAACACAAATGCTTTCTGTCTTGCTTCCAGATCCAAAGCTATCCACAGCTTAAAAATTCTTACTTAAAGGGTCACAATTAACTTTCCCAGTCTTTTGATTGCCTTTTACTTCTAACTCCAGCTTTCAAACACGGGGGTAATAAAGGGGCTAGTGGACTCCTCCACATGCCCTGCCCGTAGCTGGTCATTAACCAAGTGCTGGAGGGCCTCCAGCTTGTCCAGAGGAAGCGGCCACTGCGCAACCCATACGGGCTCATCAGTGAGCCAACGGAGGGGGAGGGCCGTACGCCTAATCATCAATATGGATGGTGGCAGTTAAAGCAGTTCCCCTGAGGCTTCTGCCCCTTGTGCAGGGCAGCTGCCAGCAGGGCCATCTGATGGGTTTGAGTGCCTACGTCAGCACACGCCTGTAGCAACTCCGCCAGGGTCGAAGGACTTAGAGGATTCGCTCGCAGCGGGGACCCTGCAAAACGCGCGACGAACACACTGGCCAATGATGGGAAAAGCTACCCGGGGCGTGCCCACCGCCTGCTCGGGGATGCCCGAAAACTGCTCTGTGCCATATAACTGCTCAGCGAGATAAGCCCCCCCACCTTGTGCTGCTGCCGCAAGCGCCTCTCGCTGGTACTTGCTGTCCCACACAACGTATTGCGCGGGAGACAGCACCATGCGACACATGTCTTTCCAATCTTGGGGGAGCAAGTGATAACCGTTTGACACACCTTTCAAGATCCCCCGGAGCTCGTGCCGAACCGAGTAGGGGAGAGCCTCCCAGTCCACTACCCGCCCCCCGTTTCCATTATTCCGCCTAGAGACGGGGAACACCTCAAACCCATGGCTGGATTCTTCGCCGGTCAAGAGACCGGCCTCGCGCACCGGCTGCACCGCCGCGGCGACAGCGCCCCCCCGCCCGACCGGTAGGCATGTGGGCGCCGCCACGGGCGGCAGCGCAGGGGGGGGTCAGCTGCGGGCAGGAGGGGGGTGGCCCCTCACCTGGGGGCAAAGGGGAAACCGGCTTAAGGCCGTCGGGGCCGAACCCCTCCAGCGCCTTCTTACAACGCTGCCAGAGCAGCAGGTGCTGAACTGGGGCACGGGGTTTACTATGCAAGGTGATCCCAATCCGTATCCAATCAAAAAGCTGTAAAGACCCGCAGTCAGGATACCAGGGGCACTGGCGATCTATTTCCCTTAGAAGGTCCTCAATATGAGCGACCGGGACAGCGACACATGATCGCTGCCGTATAATCTTTTGTAACTCTCTTGCGTGCTCCTTCTGGGCACTGGAGAGTCCCCCCCCCCATACTCACGAATAAGGGGCGGCAAACGGCCGCGGGGTGCACTCGGCATATCCAGCCGGTGAGTAGAGGGGTATCACGTCAGGGTCACCAGCTGTGGTGACGACGCAGGAAAGGAAACAGAACGCCAGGTCTGTGGTACTAGCTTCAAAAGCCTCAAGCCAAAAGCCTCCCAGGAAAACTTTTCCTGGGGTTTTTATTCTCTCCTTACTTTGTTTACAACTTATCTGAGTGGTTACATTCTTGCCCATTCAGAAGGCAGGCAGTATA
>NW_020703980.1:0-1773 GCF_002925995.2 Terrapene triunguis | reverse complement strand
CAGGGTTGGGGGCCGCTCCTAGCAGCTCCTGGAAGCAGCGGCATGTCGTTTCTCCGGCTCCTATGCATAGAGGCAGCCAGGGGGCTCCGCTCCGTCTGCTGCCCCCGCCCCAAGCGCCGCCCCTGCAGCTCCCATTGGCTGGGAATTTCATGAACATTCACGACCCGCCATACAATTTCTATATCCAGATGTGGCCGTTGGGCCGAAAAGTTTGCCCACCCCTGGCTTACACTGTACAGTTCCCTGCGCAGAACAAGATGGTATAATTTTGGATTTATACTCCAGAGAGAATGCATGCCTGAGAAGCTGGTCGTTGCCCTAGCTGTCGCCTTCTCATGCAGGGGCTGATCAAAGTGCCTGCATGTAACTGCAGCCGGATGTGTCCCTAACTGTATGTATGCTGGTGAAAGTGCAGGCTGAAGCCTGGAGGGCTTTGCAGTTGGTCACAGCAGTACAGTGTAAGAGGGAGCCCAGGCTGGTGGGCCGGGGGGCTCAGTGGTACTCCAGTTCCAGGTGGCACCCTGGGGGGAACCCGTCACACCTTCCTCTTCTGCTGCTATCATTCTAATGAGTGCAGAGGAGAGCCATGTCCTCCTTAATTTGGGGGAGGGTAGTTTAAAACTGGAGGAAAGGATAAGGTTGAAAGGAAGAGAAGGGAGAATATAATGAGGGGTGGGCTGCTACTAGACTAAAGAAGAGAGATGGGGTGCAGGCAGAATGGAGAGACAGGCTCAGTGGGCACTCGGCACCTGACAAGGGAGATATAACTGCCTGCAAAGTTTGAAAGGCGTGAAGAGTCAGTTCTGACACAGGAACTCCTTGGAGTGTTCAAAGTGGCAATAACAAGGCAAATCATGAGAAAATACAGACTTGATGATTAAGCACATATTTGGAACAGTGAGTACTATTAGATTGTGGAAAACCTTCCCAAGAGAGTTTATGTGAGCCCCATTTCCCAAGCTATTTAAAACCAGAATGAACAAAACAATTAAGAATATACCTTAGGGAACAATCCTGCACTGACGGTGGGATGAACAAGATAACTGAGTGGGGTTTTACAGCTTTAATTTCTACAATGCTATGAATACAGGATTTACATGTCGAGAGTTTCTGGTATATGAAGGTGGAAAGTTTCAGCAACATGGTGCTAACTGTGAAGAATATTTCCCCACCATATCTGAGCTGAAGGCATCTTATACAGAGGCCAGCAGCAATCATGGGATAGAACCACCTGAGCAAAACAACTTGACCGGTATCAACTCAAAATCTTGTGGAAAATAATCATGAATCACTTCCCTTTTTATTATCGTTTGCCTTCAGAAACAGCTAACTCATGGTCTCTTAGGTACAATCTGATCTGTGTCCAAGGAAAATCCACTAAGGGACAAGTTCTGACTTTGGCTTGTCCAAGTTATATAATTTGAGAGCCTCATTGAGAGAAGCAGCTGGTAGGAATACTGCCTTCTGCTAACCAATTGAATGAGGTCCTGACAATCCCTGAAATGGACCAAAGCTTAAGAGACAAAATAACATGTCATGCTGCAACAACATAACCGTTAAGGGAGGCTATCTACCATCTCAAGCAAGCAGCATTCAAGTCAGTTTCCTAAACCAGAGTATATTGGCTTGTCTATAATCAGATTGTTTTATTCAATATACATAGTTCTCCACCCATTTGCACCTCTACTCCCTTTCTCCACAGTAATTAGTGATGTGAAGCCAAGAATTACAACAATGGACACATGAAAAATGGAATCACATAAGCAATCTGTA
>NW_020703979.1:0-1542 GCF_002925995.2 Terrapene triunguis | reverse complement strand
CAGGGTTGGGGGCCGCTCCTAGCAGCTCCTGGAAGCAGCGGCATGTCTCCCCTCCGGCTCCTATGCATAGAGGCAGCCAGGAGGCTCCGCTCCATCTGCTGCCCCCGCCCCAAGCGCCGCCCCCGCAGCTCCCATTGGCTGGGAATTTCATGAACATTCACGACCCACCATACAATTTCTATATCCAGATGTGGCCGTTGGGCCGAAAAGTTTGCCCACCCCTGGCTTACACTGTACAGTTCCCTGCGCAGAACAAGATGGTATAATTTTGGATTTATACTCCAGAGAGAATGCATGCCTGAGAAGCTGGTCGTTGCCCTAGCTGTCGCCTTCTCATGCAGGGGCTGATCAAAGTGCCTGCATGTAACTGCAGCCGGATGTGTCCCTAACTGTATGTATGCTGGTGAAAGTGCAGGCTGAAGCCTGGAGGGCTTTGCAGTTGGTCACAGCAGTACAGTGTAAGAGGGAGCCCAGGATGGTGGGCCAGGGGGGCTCAGTGGTACTCCAGTTCCAGGTGGCACCCCGGGGGGAACCCGTCACACCTTCCTCTTCTGCTGCTATCATTCTAATGAGTGCAGTGGAGAGCCATGTCCTCCTTAATTTGGGGGAGGGTAGTTTAAAACTGGAGGAAAGGATAAGGTTGAAAGGAAGAGAAGGGAGAATATAATGAGGGGTGGGCTGCTACTAGACTAAAGAAGAGAGATGGGGTGCAGGCAGAATGGAGAGACAGGCTCAGTGGGCACTCGGCACCTGACAAGGGAGATATAACTGCCTGCAAAGTTTGAAAGGCGTGAAGAGTCAGTTCTGAGACAGGAACTCCTTGGCGTGTTCAAAGTGGCAATAACAAGGCAAATCATGAGAAAATACAGACTTGATGATTAAGCACATATTTGGAACAGTGAGTACTATTAGATTGTGGAAAACCTTCCCAAGAGAGTTTATGTGAGCCCCATTTCCCAAGCTATTTAAAACCAGAATGAACAAAACAATTAAGAATATACCTTAGGGAACAATCCTGCACTGACGGTGCAATGAACAAGATAACTGAGTGGGGTTTTACAGCTTTAATTTCTACAATGCTATGAATACAGGATTTACATGTTGAGAGTTTCTGGTATATGAAGGTGGAAAGTTTCAGCAACATGGTGCTAACTGTGAAGAATATTTCCCCACCATATCTGAGCTGAAGGCATCTTATACAGAGGCCAGCAGCAATCATGGGATAGAACCACCTGAGCAAAACAACTTGACCGGTATCAACTCAAAATCTTGTGGAAAATAATCATGAATCACTTCCCTTTTTATTATCGTTTGCCTTCAGAAACAGCTAACTCATGGTCTCTTAGGCTATGTCTACACTACAAAATTAGGTCGGATTTATAGAAGCCGGTTTTATAGAAACCGGTTGTATGCAGCCGATTGTGTGTGTCCCCACCTAAAATGCTCTAAGTGCATGAAGTCGGCGGACCGCGTCCACAGTACCGAGGCTAGCGTCGACTTCCGGCGCATTGCACTATGGTACCTATCCCACAGTTCCCGGAG
>NW_020703978.1:0-1093 GCF_002925995.2 Terrapene triunguis | reverse complement strand
TGAGCACTATGAACACCACGCGCATTGTCCTGGAAAACATGCAGAGCCTCCTGGACATGCCAAAGCCAAACCAGGACCAGCTGAGGAGGAGGCGATTGCAGCGCGGCGACGATAGTGATGAGGAAATTGACATGGACCTCTCACAAGGCACAGGCCCCAGCAATGTGGAAATCCTGGTGTTACTGGGGCAGGTTCATGCCGTGGACCGCCGATTCTGGGCCCGGGAAACAAGCACAGAGTGGTGGGACCGCATCGTGTTGCAGGTCTGGGACGATGCCCAGTGGCTGCGAAACTTTCGCATGCGTAAGGGCACTTTCATGGAACTTTGTGACTTGCTTTCCCCTGCCCTGAAGCGCCAGAATACCAGGATGAGAGCAGCCCTCACAGTTGAGAAGCGAGTGGCGATAGCCCTGTGGAAGCTTGCAACGCCAGACAGCTACCGGTCAGTCGGGAATCAATTTGGAGTGGGCAAATCTACTGTGGGGGCTGCTGTGATCCAAGTTGCCAGGGCAATGAGAGACCTGGTGATATCAAGGGTAGTGACTCTGGGAAACGTGCAGACCATAGTGGATGGCTTTGCTGCAATGGGATTCCCAAACTGTGGTGGGGCGATAGACGGAACCCATATCCCTATCTTGGCACCGGCGCACCAAGCCACCGACTACATAAACCGCAAGGGGTACTTTTCAATGCTGCTGCAAGCCCTGGTGGATCACAAGGGACGTTTCACCGACATCAACGTGGGCTGGCCGGGAAGGGTACATGATGCTCGCGTCTTCAGGCAGTCTCTTCTGTTTCGAAAGCTGGAGGAAGGGACTTTCTTCCCGGACCAGAAAATAACCATTGGGGATGTTGAAATGCCTATCGTGATCCTTGGGGACCCAGCCTACCCCTTAATGCCATGGCTCATGAAGCCGTACACAGGCAGCCTGGACAGTAGTCAGGACCTGTTCAACTACAGGCTGAGCAAGTGCCGAATGGTGGTGGAATGTGCATTTGGCCGTTTAAAAGCGCGCTGGCACAGCTTACTGACTCGCTCAGACCTCAGCGAAAAGAATCTCCCCATTGTTATTGCTGCTTGCTGTGCGCTCCA
>NW_020703977.1:0-1538 GCF_002925995.2 Terrapene triunguis | reverse complement strand
TGCTAAGCACCCAGAAGAGGCCGATGGCGATCTGGGTGCTGGCAGACATGGGGCTGGCAGACGTGGGGCTAGATTGCTACACAGCAGCAACCCCTTGCCTTTTGGGCAGAAGATAGTATATTATGACTGGTATCCGTCGTTGTCATACTGCAGTGGGCATCATATTGTGCAGTAGACCTGAAGGCTTACTGCCAAGCGCCCAGTATTTGCTGCCAAGCACCCAGAAAATGCCAAGGGCTATCAGTCATGCTGCACCGTCGTCTTAAGATGTAAAAAATAGATTTATTCTGCATTCATTTGCTTCCCCCCTCCCTCCTGCTAAACCCAGGCTTTTGAGTTCAATCTTTGGGGGGGGGGGGCATTCTGTGTGACAGTTGTTTGTGTTTCTCCCTGATGCAAAGCCACCTTTCTTGATTTTAATTCCCTGTACCTGTACGCCATGTCGTCACTCACCCCTCCCTCTCTCCCTCCCTCCCTCCCTTCTTCCCCTGGTCCGTCAGATACTACTTTCGCGCCTTTTTTCAGACCAGACGCCATAGCCAGCACTGGGATCATGGAGCCCGCTCAGATCACCGCGGCAATTCTGAGCACTATGAACACCACGCGCATTGTCCTGGAAAACATGCAGAGCCTCCTGGACATGCCAAAGCCAAACCAGGACCAGCTGAGGAGGAGGCGATTGCAGCGCGGCGACGATAGTGATGAGGAAATTGACATGGACCTCTCACAAGGCACAGGCCCCAGCAATGTGGAAATCCTGGTGTTACTGGGGCAGGTTCATGCCGTGGACCGCCGATTCTGGGCCCGGGAAACAAGCACAGAGTGGTGGGACCGCATCGTGTTGCAGGTCTGGGACGATGCCCAGTGGCTGCGAAACTTTCGCATGTGTAAGGGCACTTTCATGGAACTTTGTGACTTGCTTTCCCCTGCCCTGAAGCGCCAGAATACCAGGATGAGAGCAGCCCTCACAGTGGAGAAGCGAGTGGCGATAGCCCTGTGGAAGCTTGCAACGCCAGACAGCTACCGGTCAGTCGGGAATCAATTTGGAGTGGGCAAATCTACTGTGGGGGCTGCTGTGATCCAAGTTGCCAGGGCAATGAGAGACCTGGTGATATCAAGGGTAGTGACTCTGGGAAACGTGCAGACCATAGTGGATGGCTTTGCTGCAATGGGATTCCCAAACTGTGGTGGGGCCATAGACGGAACCCATATCCCTATCTTGGCACCGGCGCACCAAGCCACCGACTACATAAACCGCAAGGGGTACTTTTCAATGCTGCTGCAAGCCCTGGTGGATCACAAGGGACGTTTCACCGACATCAACGTGGGCTGGCCGGGAAGGGTACATGATGCTCGCGTCTTCAGGCAGTCTCTTCTGTTTCGAAAGCTGGAGGAAGGGACTTTCTTCCCGGACCAGAAAATAACCATTGGGGATGTTGAAATGCCTATCGTTATCCTTGGGGACCCAGCCTACCCCTTAATGCCATGGCTCATGAAGCCGTACACAGGCAGCCTGGACAGTAGTCAGGACCTGTTCA
>NW_020703976.1:0-3196 GCF_002925995.2 Terrapene triunguis | reverse complement strand
AGTAAGGGGGAGACATTTATGGCGGGGTGGGAGGTTGAGGCAAATCGCCTGGCCGCTGATTACGCGCAGCCAGACACCAGGGCGGTTAGAGGAGCACAGCAGGGCGCGGTGCGCATCAGAGAAGCGTTGAAAACCAGTTTTGTGACTGGCCAGGCTACGGAGTGAAACTTCTGTTTGTTGCTCCTTGATGAACCCTCTGCCCCTCCCCCACCACCCTGTTAACTCTACTTCCCTGCAAACCAACCACCCCACCCTCCCCTACTACCCTCCCCCCTTCGAGCACCACTTGCAGAGGCAATAAAGTCATTGTTGCTTCACATTCATGCATTCTTTATTAATTCAGCACACAACTAGGGGGATAATTGGAAAAGTAGCCCGGGATGGGTGGGGGAGGAGGGAAGGAAAAGGACACACTCCAATTTAAAACTTTAAAACTTATTGCTATGGAAATCATCTAGGGTGGAGTGAGTGGGTGGCCGAAGGCCCCCCCACCGTGTTCTTGGGCGTCTGGGTGAGGAGGCAATGGGACTTGGGGAGGAGGGCTGCTGGTTACAGAGGGGCTGTAGCGGCGGTCTCTGCTCCTGCTGCCTTTCCTGCAGCTCAACCATACACAGGAGCATATCACTTTGATGCTCCAGCAGCCGGAGCATCGACTCTTGCTTTCTGATTACAAGTTGACGCCACCTCTCCTCTTCAGCCCGCGTTTCAGCACGCAACTTCTCCTCTTCAGCCCGCGATTCAGCACGCCACCTCTCCTCTCGCTCATATTGGGCTTTTTTAAAATCAGTCATTGACTGCCTCCACGCATTCAGCTGTGCTCTGTCAGCGTGGGAGGCAGTCTGAAGTTCAGTAAACATTTCGTCACGCGTCCTTCGCTTCCTTCTTCGAATATTCACTAGCCTCTGCGAAGGAGTAAGATTTGCAGCTGGTGGAGAAGGGAGAGGTTGTTAAAAAAGATACATTTTAGAGAACAATGGGTAGACTCTTTCACGTTAGATTTTGCTGTTCACAACATCACACAGCACATGTGCTTTCGTTACAAGGTCGCATTATTCCTCTTATATTGAGAGTTTCCTGGTTTGGTGTGAGAGATCACTCACGCAGTGCCAGGACACAGATTTCAGCTTGCAGGCAGCCATGGTAAGACATATAGTCTTTGGGCTTTTTTAACCTTCTTAACATGTGGGGATGGTTTCAAACAGTTCTGCCCTCACCCGTGCCATTTAAAATGGGTTTGCAATGTAAAAGGAGGGGCTGCGATTTCAGGTTTAACATGCAGCACAAACCCAACTAACTCCCCTCCCCCACACACCCAATTCTCTGGGATGGTCACTTCAACCCTCCCCCCCCGCCGCGTGGTTAACAGCGGGGTATATTTCTGTTCAGCAGAGCGGGAAGGGGCACCTCTGAATGTCCCCTTAATAAAATTGCCCCATTTTAACCAGGTGACCGTGAATGATATCACTCTCCTGAGGATAACAAAGAGAGATAAGGAATGGATGTTGTCTGCATGCCAGCAAACACCGGGACCATACGCTGCCATGCTTTGTTATGCAATGATTCCAGACTACGTGCTACTGGCCTGGCGTGGTAAAGTGTCCTACCATGGCGGACAGGATAAGGCAGCCCTCCCCAGAAACCTTTTGCAAAGGCTTTGGGAGTACATGAAGGAGAGCTTTCTGGAGATGTCCCTGGAGGATTTCCGCTCCATCCCCATACACGTTAACAGACTTTTCCAGTAGCTGTACTGGCCGCGATTGCCAGGGCAAATTAATCATTAATCATTAAACACGCTTGTTTTTAAACCATGTGTAATTTTTGCAAAGGTACACTCACCAGAGGTCCCCTGTGTGCCCTCAGGGTCTTGGGTGAGTTCGGGGGTTACTGGTTCCAGGTCCAGGGTGACAAACATATCCTGGCTGTTGGGGTAACTGGTTTCTCCGCTTCCTTGCTGCTGTGAGCTATCTATGTTCTCTCCATCCTCATCTTCCTCGTCCGCCGAACCCGCTTCCCCGTTTCCAGAGAGGGACTCATAGAACACGCTTGGGCTAGTGGTGGCTGCACCCCCTAGAATGGCATGCAGCTCCGCGTAGTAGCGGCATGTTTGCGGCTCTGCCCCGGACCTTCCGTTTGCGTCTCTGACTTTGTGGTAGGCTTGCCTTAGCTCCTTAATTTTCACGCGGCACTGCCGCGCGTCCCTGTTATGGCCTCTGTCCTTCATGGCCTTGGAGATCTTTTCTAATGTTTTGCCGTTTCTTTTACTGTTTCGGAGTTCGGCGAGCACTGCTTCATCTCCCCAGATGGCGATCAGATCCCGTACCTCCCGCTCGGTCCAGGCTGGAGCTCTTCTGCGATCCTGGGACTGGGACTGGGACTCCATCATGGTTACCTGTGCTGATGGGCTCTGCATGGTCACCTGTGCTCTCCACGCTGAGCAAACAGGAAATGAAATTCAAACGTTCGCGGGGCTTTTCCTGTCTACCTGGCCAGTGCATCTGAGATGAGAGTGCTGTCCAGAGCGGTCACAATGAAGCACTGTGGGATAGCTCCCGGAGGCCAGTAATGTCGAATTCCGTCCACACTAACCCAATTCCGACCCCCTAAGGCCGATTTTATCGCTAATCCCCTTGTCGAGGTGGTGTTAGGAAACCGGTTTAAAGGGCCCTTTAAGTCGACAGAAAGGGCTTCGTAGTGTAAACGTGGCCAGGCTTAAGTCGATTTAACGCGGCTAAAGTCGACCTAAACTCGTAGTGTAGACCAGGCCTTAGGTACAATCTGATCTGTGTCCAAGGAAAATCCACTAAGGGACAAGTTCTGTCTTTGGCTTGTCCAAGTTATATAATTTGAGCGCCTCATTGAGAGAAGCAGCTGGTAGGAATACTGCCTTCTGCTAACCAATTGAATGAGGTCCTGACAATCCCTGAAATGGACCAAAGCTTAAGAGACAAAATAACATGTCATGCTGCAACAACATAACCGTTAAGGGAGGCTATCTACCATCTCAAGCAAGCAGCATTCAAGTCAGTTTCCTAAACCAGAGTATATTGGCTTGTCTATAATCAGATTGTTTTATTCAATATACATAGTTCTCCACCCATTTGCACCTCTACTCCCTTTCTCCACAGTAATTAGTGATGTGAAGCCAAGAGTTACAACAATGGACACATGAAAAATGGAATCACATAAGCAATCTGTA
>NW_020703975.1:570-5269 GCF_002925995.2 Terrapene triunguis | reverse complement strand
GTCTCTGTACACAGAGAGCTGTTACCCTTCCCTTAATAGTTATGACACGCCCCCCAAATCACAGATAGTGTTGGACGTTCGGTTCCACACTGGCTGTGATTTCTTCCTGGAGTTCTAGGAGAAAACAGAGTTAATAAGACACATGTATCTTTAGACATACTACTGATTATATAAAAACTAACAATATGTTTCATTCCAAGAACAATTGTTAACCAGTTAACTCTGGGAAACTTTCCCGGGAGAGTGCATCAGCCACTTTGTTAGAAGCTCCCGAAATGTGTTGTATTTCAAAATCAAAATCTTGGAGAGCTAAACTCCACCGAAGAAGTTTTTTGTTATTTCCCTTGGCGGTATGAAGCCACTGTAGCGCAGCATGGTCTGTTTGTAGTTGGAAACGCCGTCCCCAAACATATGGGCGTAGCTTTTCCAGCGCGTACACAATGGCGTAGCATTCCTTTTCGCTGATTGACCAGTGGCTTTCCCTCTCAGACAGTTTCTTGCTGAGAAACACGACAGGATGGAATTCTTGATCCGGTCCTTCCTGCATTAAAACTGCTCCCACGCCTCTCTCGGAAGCATCTGTGGTTACTAGGAACGGTTTGTCAAAGTCTGGGGCCCTTAGCACAGGGTCAGACATGAGTGTTGCCTTAAGCTGGTTAAAGGCCTTTTGACACTTATCAGTCCACTGAACTGCATTTGGCTGTTTCTTTCTGGTTAAGTCTGTCAGCGGGGCGGCGATTTGGCTGTAGTGTGGTACAAATCGCCTATAATATCCGGCCAAGCCTAAGAAGGATTGGACCTGTTTCTTTGACTTTGGAACCGGCCACTTTTGGATAGCATCCACTTTGGCCTGTAGGGGATTTATAGTTCCTTGACCCACCTGGTGCCCCAAGTAAGTCACCCTGTTTTGGCCTATTTGACACTTTTTAGCCTTAACAGTTAGTCCTGCCTGTCGGATGCGCTCGAAGACTTTTCCCAGGTGCTCCAGGTGTTCTGTCCATGAATCAGAAAAAATGGCCACATCATCGAGGTAGGCAACTGCAGATTCTCCCAATCCCGCTAAGAGACCATCTACAAGTCTTTGGAAGGTGGCGGGTGCATTTCGCAACCCGAAAGGGAGTACATTGAATTCGTACACCCCTGCCTGGGTGACGAAGGCTGACTTTTCCTTAGCGGGTTCATCTAGTGGTACTTGCCAGTACCCTTTGGTTAAGTCTAAAGTAGAGATGAATTGGGCATGTCCCAATTTTTCCAATAGCTCATCTGTGCGTGGCATTGGATAGTTGTCAGGACGAGTTACAGCATTTAGCTTACGGTAGTCCACGCAAAAGCGTATTTCCCCATCTGGTTTGGGAACTAGAACCACTGGAGATGCCCATGCACTGGTAGAGGGGCGGATTATACCCATCTGTAGCATGTCCTGGATCTCCCTTTGTATAGCAGCTTGGGCATGAGGTGACTCCCGGTAGGGTGGGGTTCTAATTGGGTGAGCATTACCTGTGTCAATGGAGTGGTATGCCCGTTCGGTCCGTCCTGGAGTGGCTGAGAAAATCGGTGCAAAGCTTGTGCACAGCTCCTTGATCTGCTGTCGCTGCAGACGTCCCAGGGTCGTGGAGAGGTTCACCTCTTCCACGCCACCATTCCTTTTTCCTTCGTAGTAGACACCTGCCGGCCACTCCGCGTCATCTGTTTCCTGGGCTGTAAACTGGCAAACGTTTAATTCTCTGGAATAAAAGGGCTTAAGAGAATTAACATGGTATACCTTAGGCTTTATGTTGGAGGTGGGGGAGGCTATGAGATAGTTAACAGCTCCTAGGCGCTCCTGGACCATGAATGGTCCTTCCCACGACGCTTCCATTTTATGGGCCTGGAGCGCCTTTAAGACCATGACTTGGTCTCCTACTTTGAAGGACCGTTCTCTGGAATGTTTATCATACCAGGCCTTTTGCTCTTCCTGAGCATCCTTTAGGTTTTCTTTAGCAAGGGCTAAAGAGTGTCGGAGGGTGTTTTGTAGGTTGCTTACAAAGTCTAGAATGTTAGTTCCTGGAGAAGGCGTAAACCCCTCCCATTGCTGCTTCACCAACTGTAATGGCCCCTTAACCTCGCGGCCATACACAAGTTCAAATGGTGAAAACTCTAAACTGGGATGTGGAACAGCCCTGTAGGCAAAAAGCAACTGCTGCAACACTAGGTCCCAATCATTGGAGTGTTCATTTACGAATTTACGTATCATGGCCCCCAAAGTTCCGTTAAACCTCTCCACCAGACCATTGGTTTGATGGTGATGAGGGGTGGCAACCAAGTGATTCACCCCATGAGCTTCCCACAGGTTTTTCATGTTCCCTGCCAGGAAATTAGTTCCCGAATCTGTAAGGATGTCGGAGGGCCACCCTACCCTGGCAAAAATGTCTGCTAATGCCTGGCACACACTTTTAGCCTTGGTGTTGCTTAAGGGTACAGCTTCCGGCCATCGGGTAGCAAAATCCATGAAAGTCAGTACGTACTGCTTTCCTCTGGGTGTCTTCCTTGGGAAAGGACCCAGAATATCCACAGCTACTCGCTGAAATGGGACCTCAATTATGGGTAGTGGCTGGAGAGGGGCTTTAACCTGGTCTTGGGGCTTTCCCACTCGTTGGCACACCTCACAAGACCGGACATAATTAGTAACGTCCTTGCCCATTCCCTCCCAGTGGAAGGACTTCCCCAACCGGTCTTTGGTTCTGTTCACCCCAGAATGGCCACTGGGATGATCATGGGCTAAGCTCAAGAGCTTTACCCGATACTTAGTGGGAACTACCAACTGTCTTTGAGGATGCCAGTCTTCCTGGTGCCCACCAGAAAGAGTCTCCTTGTATAAAAGTCCTTTTTCTACAACAAACCGGGATCGGTTAGAAGAGCTGAGAGGCGGTGGGGTGCTCCGCGCCGCCGCCCAAGCTTTCTGAAGGCTGTCATCTGCTTCCTGCTCAGCCTGGAACTGTTCCCTTGATGCTGGAGACATCAGTTCCTCCTTGGACTGTGGACTGGGGCTTGGTCCCTCTGGAAGCGATGCAGGTGCTGGGACTGTTTCCATTGACTGTGAACCGCTGTCCGCTGGTGCACTATGTGGTATTTCAGGCTCTGGCTGAGCCTCTGGGGTAGGGTTATCTGCTGCGTCCGCCAGTTCAGGCTCGCTGGTGCCCTCTGGCATTGGAGTTGTAGACGGGTTTGCAAGCGCTGGACTCAGTGCTGGCAATGGTTCTGGTGCTGGTTGCGTTGTCAGTTCCGGTTCCGGGACTGGCTTTGGCTGGGTCTCTGGGATTGGATCCACTACGGCTGTTGCAGTCGTTGGCAGGGGATCCGGTTCCACCACCTGTGTTTGGGTCTCCGGTAACACAGACGGGGCCCTGGTGGACGGCTCAGGAACAGGGATGGGGGTGGAAGCTTGCTTAGCCTGGCTGCGGGTGACTATTCCCACCCTCTTGGCTAGCTTCACATGGTTGGCCAAGTCTTCCCCCAGCAGCATGGGGATGGGATAATTGTCATAGACTGCAAAAGTCCACATTCCTGCCCAGCCCTTGTACTGGACATGCAACTGGGCTGTAGGCAAGGTTACAGACTGTGACACGAAGGGTTGAATTGTCACTGTAGCCTCCGGGTTGATGAGTTTGGGGTCCACTAGGGATTGGTGGATAGTTGACACTTGTGCCCCAGTATCCCTCCAAGCGATAACCTTCTTTCCGCCCACTCTCAAGGTTTCCCTTCGCTCCGAGGGTATGAGAGAGGCATCTGGGTCTGGGGATCTTTGGTTTGACTGGGGTGTAATGAACTGTAATCGGTTGGGGTTTTTGGGGCAGTGAGCCTTTATATGCCCCAGTTCATTACATTTAAAACATCGCCCTGCTAAGGTATCACCGGGGCGATGTTGGTTGGTGGAGACTGGTGGGGTGGGGTGAGAAGGCGTCTGGGGTTTCCCTTGGGATGTGGGTGGGGCCTTGGGTTGTCCCCGGTGATAAGGTTTTGTTTCGGCTTGCCCCTTCTGATATTCGCTCCAACTGCTACTAGCTTTTTTCTTTTCTGTCACCTCCACCCATTTGGCTCCAATCTCCCCCGCCTCGGTTACAGTTTTGGGCTTCCCATCTAGGATGTACCTTTCTATTTCCTCAGGAACACCCTCTAAAAACTGCTCCATTTGCAATAGGAAGGGCAACTCTTCCGTAGATTTAACATTTGCTCCTGATATCCAGGCATCCCAATTTTTTTGAATGTGGTAGGCATGTCGGGTAAATGACACATCGGGTTTCCACCTTAGGGCTCTGAACCGCCGACGGGCATGCTCGGGTGTTAGCCCCATTCTGAGTCTGGCCTTGTTTTTAAAAAGTTCATAACTGTTCATGTGTTCCTTAGGCATTTCAGCCGCCACCTCTGCTAAGGGTCCACTGAGCTGCGGTCTCAGCTCTACCATGTACTGGGTTAGAGGGATGCTGTATCCAAGGCAGGCCCTTTCAAAATTTTCTAAGAAGGCCTCAGTATCATCGCCTGCCTTGTAGGTGGGGAATTTCCTGGGATGGGAAGTGGTACCTGGAGAGGAGTTGTTAGGATGGTCTGCTGCATCCTGCCTAGTCCTTGCTGCTTCCAGTTCCATCTCTCTCTTGTGGGCCTCCTGTTTGGCTTTTTCTTCTCTTTCATGGGCCTCCTGTTTGGCTTTTTCTTCTCTTTCATG
>NW_020703975.1:0-470 GCF_002925995.2 Terrapene triunguis | reverse complement strand
TGTTTTCTCTCGTTTTCTTCTGCTTCTAGTCTGGCCAGTTCTATTTTGTTAGTTACTTCTTTGGCAGTCATTTTCCTGTTTTCTTGTGCTGGGTCACACCCTCTGCAGTTGACTGAGACTGGGATGTACTTAGCTCTGGCTGCTGCTGAGTTAACAGAGACTTTCTAACAAGCTACTCCCGAGGATGTAAAAAGAAAAAAAAAAACAATTCAGCCTGTAAATTACCTTTACCAGTTCAAAGTTTGCTCCCTTTGAACCCTTCTCTTAACAAAGGACCTCGTTAAAAAAACTTAACACCTCTGCCTTCAGGCAAGGAGAGATAAGATATGCATCTACCTTCAGCTCTGCTCTCCAAGCAGCTAGAAGGGAAAAAAAAATCTCTTACTGGCTTTTGGGTTTAAACGATCTCCACCGCTGCCAACATGTCAAGGCTGTATCCCCACTTTGAACTTTAGGGTTCAAATGTAGGG
>NW_020703974.1:0-2270 GCF_002925995.2 Terrapene triunguis | reverse complement strand
TGTCACTTGGGGGAATCACTGTTAGTACCTTCTTTAATATTCCTACATAATCCCCCTTTTGACACTACGATATTTATATAATCGTTAGTGTCACTTTGTTTTTAACCTGTTTAAGAGAAGGTACTGTGAGAAAAATTCTGTTTTAAAATCTCCAGCCATTTTGCCATAGCCTGGAGGTCTGAGGCAGAAGCAGGCACTGTTGTTACTGTTGCAATGGCATTTTGGCCCTGGGAGGAGGAATTTACCCAAATATCTCCCTTCCCAATCTCCAGAGGGGTCCCAAAAATCTGCCCCTTCTGGGGTTTTAAATGTTCCTTCTTCTGATGTTACTGTTGCTGTAAGATTTGAGAGTGCTGTGTTAACTTTTTGTACCCAACCTTAAGGACATTTAACTGGATTTGGGTACTAATGGACATACATTTTATTTCTCTGCTTTTGCAGCAGAGGCTTGTAAATTTTGGTGCAGTTTTTTATTTTTGCATTTAGCCAATTGAAGGAATACCTTGTTACAGGTTTTCCATAGAAGCCAAACTGCAGCTGCCTCCTTTTGTTTTTACAGAGTTTTTATGTACCCTTGTTAAAGTGACAGTCTGATTACACAGAGCCATTTTAAGGCTCAGTGTTTCTAGCAGTGCTTCTTTTTGTTTTGTGCACCTCACCCCTGCTGTTGCTTCAGAGGGGCACTGTTAATTTCTTATTTTTTTACTACAGCTCTCATCTGCTATTTTGTTACACACACAAAAACAACAAAACAAACAAACAAGAAGAGTTCAGAATCTTTCCCTATTTTTCTGATTTTGACTGCCCTGCTTCAGTCACAACTTTGGTTTTATAAATTTTGTAAAGCACCGAGTTACCCCTTAAGGGTTAAATGCCAAATCCCAAAAGTCAGCCAACACTGATTACCTGTGTCTTGCAAAAAGGTTTGTCAGTTTTGCAACTTTGAATCAAAGATACATACACATTTTCTTTTTTTTAACATCTCTTCTACATTGCTGTTTTTACATAGCTGTACATAGATTATATTTTCTTTATACATTTGGGTCAGTTAAATTTCAATAGAACCTCCTCATGTTTTTAACAAATTTGACTAAATTGTTCATAGTCAAATGATTTCAAATACCTGGATTATTTACAGACATTCCTTTGGAAAAGGGCCCATTTTTCCTTCAGAATGGCTGCAAAGAAACCAAGAATTCCTTTTCTCTTTAACATGGTACTTTTTAACATTTTTACAAAGTTTAACTGCTTAATTTTTTCCAGCCTCTGTAGAGTTAACTTTTCAGGGTCTTTCCTGAAGTCAATTTGGATTCTATGCCAGGGTCCCAGCCTTTTTTGATGTAGCATCTGAGGCTGGTGTGGAGGACGAGCTTTATCTTTGGCACACTGTATACAATTCCTGACCCATGTATCCACATCATCTCTCATCTCTTTCCATTCTGCCACTTGCTTTAACCTTCCCAGCGTCCCTTCCACTCCTTCATGCATGAACTGATGAGCTATGTTCACCAGTTCCTGTCTTTGAATTCCTCCTGGGACGCGGACTGCTTCTAATACCTTCTTTTTCTGCTCCTCTTTACAGGCTGTTAGGTGGAGATAGCTGTCATTACAAGCCTCCCACAGCAGCCAGATCCCTGCAGCATCTCTTTTTGCTGCATTTGGGGGTTTACATATGAGGATATATTGGGCCAATCTATCCTCTAGATCCGAAATAGAGCAAGCATCTGCAAGGGCTTGTTCAGTCCAAGGACTGTGCCCATATCTCTGAAGGATTTGATTAAAGGGTGTTATTTGTTTTACAAAAGGTGAGGTTGGAGCTCCTTCAAACTCCATTCCTCCCTCTGAGACTGTTCTCCCTTGTCTTTTCTTAAACATTTTTTTAACACGTGTATAGTTTCCTTTGTCACCCCTGAACCCTTGCAGCGAGTGACACAGCCTAAATTATCTTATCCTGCTACCCCTGATCTTGTTTAGCGAGCAGCTTTACCTTGCCCTATAGGCTCTTGTTACCCCTGATTTCTCAGTGAACACTTTGGATAAGATTAATTGTAGCTTAAAGTTTCTATGAGCTCTTTTATGAAGTCTCTACCCTTCGGAGGTCAGTAGGCTTTGGTTAACCAAAAATAGAACCGTTCTCTATAGAGCCGGCTGTGTGCACACCAATATTTACAATACCTGAGGCTTTTTTACCAATAATCCCCCTTTCGCAATTCTCCACCAAAATGTTATACCAATAAAATAAAAACCAGCAGGATCTTATTAAGAGGGAT
>NW_020703973.1:0-1078 GCF_002925995.2 Terrapene triunguis | reverse complement strand
TGTTATACCAATAAAATAAAAACCAGCAGGATCTTATTAAGAGGGATAAGGCAAAGATGCCACATTTATTGTAAATATAATGATAAAGCAAAAGATAAAAGTAAACAACGTTGTTTGACTACTTATTACTTATACACACACACATACATACATATATATATATATATAGAGAGAGAGAGAGAGAGAGAGAGAGAGATTCATTTACACAATTATTCATTTAAGTTCTGTATAGGTGTTATAGTTACCAGCCTAGAAGTTGCTCATGCCAAGTTACTGGCCAGGTAGCTTGGTCATGAGGGTGGAGCAGAGTCTGTGTCAGATGCATCTGATGCTCCTGGAGGCTGGCAGAGAGACTCAAAGTCATCAGTCTTTAGAGTCCATTTTTATAGGAATTAATTCCTATGTTAGTTTATGGGAGCTGTTTTATCCTGCTGTTGCTGACTCAATCAGCAGATGGCACATTCCTGTCCAAAGTGGCACATTCCTGGTGGCTTCACATTGTCCAAAGTTTGTGTTTCTCATCCTTCCAGGTGATGGGGTGGATTCCAGTTTACCCTCCGGGGGTTTCTGGTTATCCACTTGACACATTTTTCGGCTGATGGATACTTTTTTTCTAGGCTGGCACCTCCCTAACCATTCATGTATATCAAGCATTCATCAGCATACATTTCATACCTTAACCATATTTTAATTTACTGTCTCCACCACGTTCAGAGTGTGTGCTAATTTATTTGAGGCTCCCGGCCCTTTAATCACAGAGGGTGGGGGGGTCTGTCCTAGGAGCCCTTGAATGAAGTGAAAGTCACTTAACAGCTTACAGTGTTTGTTTACATTGTATCAATTACTTTAAGAACAAAGTCAGTTAACTTGTTTGTAAGTTTTACATAGTAGTAAAGTATTTTTCACAGGATAGATCTAATCAATGGTTTCTACAGACAATAGCTTACAAGTTTTAACAGAAGACCCAAGAGATTTTTGTACTTGGTGAAACTGGATTTTAAAGTGTGGGGGACAAATTATGAGGGGGTCACTGTCACTTGGGGGAATCACTGTTAGTACCTTCTTTAATATTCCTACA
>NW_020703972.1:0-5653 GCF_002925995.2 Terrapene triunguis | reverse complement strand
GGCGGCAGCTCTATCACCACCACTTCATTCTTTGGCAGCAATTCGGCAGCAGGTCCTTCCCTCTGAGGGGGACTGAGGGACCCATTGCCAAATTGCCGCCGAAGAGCCGGACGGGCCGCCCCTCTTCGTTGGCCGCCCCAAGCACCTGCTTGCTGCGCTGGTGCCTGGAGCCAGCCTTGTCTCCACCCACACCTGCAGTCAGCAAGCCCCCTGTCATGGTGTACTCCTTGTTCTCCCAGAATCCACATGCCAGAAACCCTGACAGAGCACGTATTTCTTTTCCCTCAGCGGTCAAGGTATCTGCACTGTTAGGGTATGTCTACACTACGAGAGTAGTTCGATTTTAGTTAAATCGAATATGTGCAATCGATATTAGAAAGTCGAACGTGTGTGTCTACACTAAGGACAGTAATTCGACTTTGTCAGTCCACAGTACCAGGGAAAGCGTCGACATTGGAAGCAGTGCACTGTGGGCAGCTATCCCACAGTTCCCGCAGTCCCCGCTGCCCATTGGAATTCTGGGTCGATCCGCCAATGCCTTCTGGGTAAAAAAATGTGGCGAGGGTGCTTTTGGGTAACTGTCGTCATCCGTCAGTCACTACCGCCCTCCCTCCCTCCCTGAAAGCGCCGGCGGGAAATCAGTTCGCGCACTTTTTGATCAATGACAGCGCGGACGCCACAGCACTGCGATCATGGATCCCGCTGTGACCATCGCTGCAGTTGTGGCCGTTCTCAACGCCTCGCAGCTTATCATACACCTTTCCCAGAGGCAGATGCAGAGAAATCAGGCGAGGAGGCTACGGCACCGCCGTGAGGGCCTGAAGTCGGAGAGTAGCACAGAGCTGTCAGAAACCACGAGCCCCAGCGCCCAGGACATCACGGTGGCAATGGGGCATGTGGATTTTGTTGAACGGCGATTCTGGGCCCGGGAAACAAGCACGGACTGCTGGGACCGCATAGTGCTTCAGGTCTGGGATGAATCCCAGTGGCTGCGAAACTTTCGCATGCGGAAGGGGACTTTCCTCGAACTTTGTGAGTTGCTGTCCCCTGCCCTGAAGCGCAAGGACACCCGCATGCGAGCAGCCCTGACTGTCCAGAAGCGAGTGGCCATAGCCCTCTGGAAGCTTGCAACGCCGGACAGCTACCGGTCAGTCGCGAACCACTTTGGCGTGGGCAAATCTACCGTGGGGGTTGTTGTCCTGCAAGTAGCCAAGGCAATCGTCAAGGTACTGCTGTCAAAGGTAGTGACCCTGGGAAACGCGCAGGCCATCATAGATGGCTTCGCCGCGATGGGATTCCCAAACTGCGGTGGGGCTATAGATGGGACTCACATCCCTATCCTGGGACCGGGCCACCAGGCCAGCCAGTACATCAACCGAAAGGGCTACTTTTCAATGGTGCTGCAAGCACTGGTGGACCATCGGGGACGGTTTACAAACATCTACGTCGGATGGCCGGGCAAGGTTCATGACGCTCGCGTGTTCAGGAACTCTGGTCTGTTTAGACGGCTGCAGGAAGGTATTTACTTCCCGGACCACAAGATAACTGTTGGGGATGTGGAGATGCCTACAGTGATCCTCGGGGACCCAGCCTACCCGCTAATGCCCTGGCTCATGAAGCCCTATACTGGCGCCCTGGACACTGCACAAGAACTCTTCAACTACCGGCTGAGCAAGTGCAGAATGGTGGTGGAGTGTGCTTTTGGCCGTCTCAAGGGGAGATGGAGAAGCTTACTGACTCGCTGTGATCTCAGCGAAACCAATATCCCCATCGTTATTGCAGCTTGCTGTGTGCTCCACAATCTCTGTGAGAGCAAGGGGGAGACCTTTATGGCGGGGTGGGAGGTTGAGGCAAATAGCCTGGCTGCTGATTACGCCCAGCCAGACAGCCGGGCGATTAGAAGAGCCCAGCGGGACGCGCTGTGCATCCGGGAGGCTTTGAAAGCCAGTTTCAAGGCTGAGCAGGGTACCCAGTGACTTTTAAGTTTGTGGACACAGAAGCAGAACTTGCCCCCGTTTCTTTACCCAGTTGCCGTCGACTATCCTCTCCAATCACATACCCCCTTCACCCCCTTCCCAAAAAATAAAATCTGTTCTGTTTTGTTAATGGACACCATTGTCTTTATTACTGTTTTCGCGGGAATGTTTTAAACCTGGGACGCAGACTGTGGCGGGGGGCGGGTTTAGTGTTGTGATGCAAATGATGCTTCTAAACTCCAGGAATGACAGGCTCCGCGGTGGTGGACTGGTTGTTTCAACGGAGCCTGCCAGCCCTCCTGGCCGGGACTGCGTGTATGTGTCGGCTATGTGACTGTCTTGCAGGGGGAGGAGGGTTACAGATCCCCTGCTGCGCGGCTCTGTGATCCAGGGTAAGGACCGCTGCATAAGATCTGTAACTGCCCTCCCCCGCCACCAAGTCACAGAGCAACACCACCACCCCCACCACACAGAACATGAAAACCACCTCCCAGACTGACCAGGATAACTAGTCACTGCACTGTATATGTGCCCTGCTGCTGCACCTGCCCCCTGCTAAAGGTGACTGTCCTGTCCAATGACCAAGCCCCTTCCCCCCCCTTCAGACAGACTCCCCTCCAAAAGAAGAGGATGGAAACAGAAATGAACAGAAACGTATTCTTTATTAACAACCGCACATGGAACGGGGGGGTGAAACTTGGACGGGGTCTTGTGTGAGGCGGGTAGGAAAGGACTTTTCAAATTTTGGGGAATGAGAGCCTTCTAGTGGTAGAGCAGTCCGCAGGGGTGGAGTGAAATTTTTCCCGGCCCCTTCCACCCCTCCGTGTTTGGACTTTGGGTGAGGGGGGTATGGGACTTGGTGGCGGGGCAGGGCAGTTACAGAGAGACTGCAGCGGGGCTCTCTCCTCCTGCCTCCGGTCCTGCAGAACATCCACAAGGCGGCGGAGCGTGTCCGTTTGCTCCCTCATTAGTCCAAGCAGCGTTTGAGTAGCCTGCCTGTCCTCCTGTCGCCACCTCTCCTCCCGTTCCATGTTTGCCCGGTGCATTTGGGACAAGTTCTCCCTCCACTGTGTCTGCTGGGCTGCCTGTGCTCGGGAGCATTCCATTAGTTCAGCAAACATGTCTTCCCGTGTCCTCTTCTTCCTCCTCCTAATGTGCGCTAGCCTCTGGGCAGATGTGGCTGTGGGAATTGGAAAAAGGGAGTGAATTCCTGAGACAGAGCAATGTATCTGTGAACAGAGAACATAGTCTTTCTCTGTGAACAAGACCATGCAGAGCACCTATCACACGCGCACTGAGGACAAGGTCGAATTTTCGGCCCTCGCCTACAGTGCCTGCGGTCTTGCTGTGGCGAGCTGAGGAGCGGGGCAGGACACCGGACTTTGTCTAGCTGGCAAACATGGTAAGCCGTAGACTTGTGGCTGCTTAAAACTTTAAGAGTGGCACTGGCCTCCTTTCACATAGAAAGCAATGCGAGTCTCTGCTGGCAGCAATCCTGCAAGCATGAACTCTGGCCCTGTCCCACCCCCTCGCGGCTGTAAACCGCGTGGCTGTAAACCGGCGGTTGCAGTTCTGTAAAGGGACGGGCAAGCAGTCCCAATACTAACTTTCCCCTACCTAATTCACAGCAGGGAGTCATGCCAGACATCACCCTCCTGAAGGTCTCGGAGAGCCAGAAGGAGCGGATGCTTCGGGACAGCCTGCAGAAACCGGGGCCATTTGCTGCAATGCTCTGCAAGGCCATGATCCCCGAGTACCTGCTGGCGTTGTGGCAGGGAAACGTCTCATACCACGGGGGGCCTAATAAGCTCTCCCTGCCCAGGAACCTGCTCATGAGGCTTGAAAAACACCTGCAGGAGGCCTATGAGGAGTTCTCCCCGGAGGATCTCGCCTCTATCCCCGGATACATTGACCAGTTTTTGGCTTAGGTGCCCTTGGAGGGACAAAAGAGTGGAGCGTTTTGGGCAGTATAATCATGAAGCGGACATTGTGAAATTTTTTGAAAATAGTTCCGACTATATATTGAAGCGCCCAAAGACAGACTAATCATGATACCCTTTGCACATATTCCCGTTTTGTTGGACTTTACTCTTTACATGTTTTGAAGCACTTTACCCATTGTTAATATTTTAAATCTTCCTGTCCTGTTATAAATAAATGTTTACATGTTTGAAAGCACTTTAGCTATTGTTAATATTTTAAATATGCCAGTTATGTTATAAATAAATGTTTAGATATTTAAAACACTTACTGCTTGATCCTTCCCCTGAATCTGTGTCTGGGATAACGGCTGGGGAGGGTTGGTAGGGGATCTCTGTGAGGGTGATGAAGAGCTCCTGGCTGTCGGGCAAATCAGCGTTGTAAGCGCTGTCGACTGCCTCGTCCTCCTCATCTCCTTCCTCCTCTTCCCCGTCCGCTGAGGAACCGGCCGCGGACAATATCCCATCCTCAGAGTCCACGGTCAGGGGTGGGGTAGTGGTGGCGGCCGCACCTAGGATGGAATGCAGTGCCTCGTAGAAACGGGATGTGTGGGGCTGGGATCCAGAGCGTCCGTTTGCCTCTTTGGTCTTCTGGTAGCCTTGTCTCAGCTCCTTGATTTTCACGCGGCACTGCGTTGCATCCCGGCTGTAGCCTCTCTCTGCCATGGCTTTAGAGATCTTCTCATAGATCTTTGCATTCCGTCTTTTGGAGCGCAGCTCGGAAAGCACGGACTCATCTCCCCACACAGCGATGAGATCCAAGACTTCCCGATCAGTCCATGCTGGGGCCCTCTTTCTATTAGATTGCACGGCCATCTCTGCTGGAGAGCTCTGCATCGTTGCCACTGCTGCCACTGCTGCTGAGCTCGCCACGGTGTCCAAACAGAAACTGCGCTTCAAACTGCCCAGACAGGAAAAGGAATTCAAATTTTCCCGGGGTGTGGCTGGTCAGAGCATCCGAGCTCGGACTGTTGTCCAGAGCGTCAACAGAGTGGTGCACTGTGGGATAGCTCCCGGAGCTATTAGCGTCGATTTCCATCCACACCTAGCCTAATTCGATATGGCCATTTCGAATTTAGCGCTACTCCTCTCGTTGGGGAGGATTACAGAAATCAATTTAAAGAGAGCTCTATGTCGAACTAAATAGCCTCGTGGTGTGGACGGGTGCAGGGTTAATTCGATTTAACGGTGCTAAATTCGACATAAACGCCTAGTGTAGACCAGGCCTTAGTTTCAAACTCCACACTATGTGTCTTTGGAAGCTCCACACCATAAGTTAAGCTGCATTAAATCCCTGTATGGATGCTGTTATTCAGAACTAAAGTAGCCTTAATTCAATTTAGTTTAATTCACTTCCAAAGCGTGCAGGATTTGTGCATGGGTTGGGGTGCATTGGCAGATCTGGGGGTGCAGGAAGTTTGGGTACACCGGCAGGGCTATGGTGTACTGGGTGGTTGGGTGAACTGGCAGAGCTGAGGGGTGCCATTCCTCCCTCACCTGAGCCCTCAACTTCTCTTCCCTCCCCTACCAACATCCCCATTTCCCCCTCCTCATGACCCCACTCCCCATGTTACAGCCCCACATCCCTCTCCCTCTTCCCCCACTCCTCCACCCCTAATACCCTTTGCCTCCCAGCAAGCATTCACATACCTAATTTCCCCCCAAAGACTTTGATTACATTCCCCCCAAAATAAAACT
>NW_020703971.1:0-5703 GCF_002925995.2 Terrapene triunguis | reverse complement strand
TCTCTGTACACAGAGAGCTGTTACCCTTCCCTTTATAGTTATGACACGCCCCCCAAATCACAGATAGTGTTGGACGTTCGGTTCCACACTGGCTGTGATTTCTTCCTGGAGTTCTAGGAGAAAACAGAGTTAATAAGACACATGTACCTTTAGACATACTACTGATTATATAAAAACTAACAATATGTTTCATTCCAAGAACAATTGTTAACCAGTTAACTCTGGGAAACTTTCCCGGGAGAGTGCATCAGCCACTTTGTTAGAAGCTCCCGAAATGTGTTGTATTTCAAAATCAAAATCTTGGAGAGCTAAACTCCATCGAAGAAGTTTTTTGTTATTTCCCTTGGCGGTATGAAGCCACTGTAGCGCAGCATGGTCTGTTTGTAGTTGGAAACGCCGTCCCCAAACATATGGGCGTAGCTTTTCCAGCGCGTACACAATGGCGTAGCATTCTTTTTCGCTGATTGACCAGTGGCTTTCCCTCTCAGACAGTTTTTTGCTGAGAAACACGACAGGATGGAATTCTTGATCCGGTCCTTCCTGCATTAAAACTGCTCCCACGCCTCGCTCGGACGCATCTGTGGTTACTAGGAACGGTTTGTCAAAGTCTGGGGCCCTTAGCACAGGGTCAGACATGAGTGTTGCCTTAAGCTGGTTAAAGGCCTTTTGACACTTATCAGTCCATTGAACTGCATTTGGCTGTTTCTTTCTGGTTAGGTCTGTCAGCGGGGCGGCGATTTGGCTGTAGTGTGGTACAAATCGCCTATAATATCCGGCCAAGCCTAAGAAGGATTGGACCTGTTTTTTTGACTTTGGAACCGGCCACTTTTGGATAGCATCCACTTTGGCCTGTAGGGGATTTATAGTTCCTTGACCCACCTGGTGCCCCAGGTACGTCACTCTGTTTTGGCCTATTTGACACTTTTTAGCCTTAACAGTTAGTCCTGCCTGTCGGATGCGCTCGAAGACTTTTCCCAGGTGCTCCAGGTGCTCTGTCCATGAATCAGAAAAAATGGCCACATCATCGAGGTAGGCAACTGCAGATTCTCCCAATCCCGCTAGGAGACCATCTACAAGTCTTTGGAAGGTGGCGGGTGCATTTCGCAACCCGAAAGGGAGTACATTGAATTCATACACCCCTGCCTGGGTGACGAAGGCGGACCTTTCCTTAGCGGGTTCATCTAGTGGTACTTGCCAGTACCCTTTGGTTAAGTCTAAAGTAGAGATGAATTGGGCATGTCCCAATTTTTCCAATAGCTCATCTGTGCGTGGCATTGGATAGTTGTCAGGACGAGTTACAGCATTTAGCTTACGGTAGTCCACGCAAAAGCGTATTTCCCCATCTGGTTTGGGAACTAGAACCACTGGAGATGCCCATGCACTGTTAGAGGGGCGGATTATACCCATCTGTAGCATGTCCTGGATCTCCCTTTGTATAGCCGCTTGGGCATGAGGTGACTCCCGGTAGGGTGGGGTTCTAATTGGGTGAGCATTACCTGTGTCAATGGAGTGGTATGCCCGTTCGGTCCGTCCTGGAGTGGCTGAGAAAATCGGTGCAAAGCTTGTGCACAGCTCCTTGATCTGCTGTCGCTGCAGACGTCCCAGGGTCGTGGAGAGGTCCACCTCTTCCACGCCACCATTCCTTGTTCCTTCGTAGTAGACACCTGCAGGCCACTCCGCGTCATCTGTTTCCTGGGCTGTAAACTGGCAAACGTTTAATCCTCTGGAATAAAAGGGCTTAAGAGAATTAACATGGTATATCTTAGGCTTTATGTTGGAGGTGGGGGAGGCTATGAGATAGTTAACAGCTCCTAGGCGCTCCTGGACCGTGAATGGTCCTTCCCACGACGCTTCCATTTTATGGGCCTGGAGCGCCTTTAAGACCATGACTTGGTCTCCTACTTTGAAGGACCGTTCTCTGGAATGTTTATCATACCAGGCCTTTTGCTCTTCCTGAGCATTCTTTAGGTTTTCTTTAGCAAGGGCTAAAGAGTGTCGGAGAGTGTTTTGTAGGTTGCTTACAAAGTCTAGAATGTTAGTTCCTGGAGAAGGCGTAAACCCCTCCCATTGCTGCTTCACCAACTGTAATGGCCCCTTAACCTCGCGGCCATACACAAGTTCAAATGGTGAAAACCCTAAACTGGGATGTGGTACAGCCCTGTAGGCAAAAAGCAACTGCTGCAACACTAGGTCCCAATCATTGGAGTGTTCATTTACAAATTTACGTATCATGGCCCCCAAAGTTCCGTTAAACCTCTCCACCAGACCATTGGTTTGATGGTGATGAGGGGTGGCAACCAAGTGATTCACCCCATGAGCTTCCCACAGGTTTTTCATTTTCCCTGCCAGGAAATTAGTTCCCGAATCTGTAAGGATGTCGGAGGGCCACCCTACCCTGGCAAAAATGTCTGCTAATGCCTGGCACACACTTTTAGCCTTGGTGTTGCTTAAGGGTACAGCTTCCGGCCATCGGGTAGCAAAATCCATGAAAGTCAGTACGTACTGCTTTCCTCTGGGTGTCTTCCTTGGGAAAGGACCCAGGATATCCACAGCTACTCGCTGAAATGGGACCTCAATTATGGGTAGTGGCTGGAGACGGGCTTTAACCTGGTCTTGGGGCTTTCCCACTCGTTGGCACACCTCACAAGACCGGACATAATTAGCAACGTCCTTGCCCATTCCCTCCCAGTGGAAGGACTTCCCCAACCGGTCTTTGGTTCTGTTCACCCCAGAATGGCCACTGGGATGATCATGGGCTAAGCTCAAGAGCTTTACCCAATACTTAGTGGGAACTACCAACTGTCTTTGAGGATGCCAGTCTTCCTGGTGCCCACCAGAAAGAGTCTCCTTGTATAAAAGTCCTTTTTCTACAACAAACCGGGATCGGTTAGAAGAGCTGAGAGGCGGTGGGGTGCTCCGCGCCGCCGCCCAAGCTTTCTGAAGGCTGTCATCTGCTTCCTGCTCGGCCTGGAACTGTTCCCTTGATGCTGGAGACATCAGTTCCTCCTTGGACTGTGGACTGGGGCTTGGTCCCTCTGGAAGCGATGCAGGTGCTGGGGCTGTTTCCATTGACTGTGAACCGCTGTCCGCTGGTGCACTAGGTGGTATTTCAGGCTCTGGCTGAGCCTCTTGGGTAGGGTTATCTGCTGCTTCCGCCAGTTCAGGCTCGCTGGTGCCCTCTGGCATTGGAGTTGTAGACGGTTTTGCAAGCGCTGGACTCAGTGCTGGCAATGGTTCTGGTGCTGGTTGCGTTGCCAGTTCCGGTTCTGGGACTGGCTTTGACTGGGTCTCTGGGATTGGATCCACTACGGTTGTTGCAGTCTTTGGCAGGGGATCCGGTTCCACCACCTGTGTTTGGGTCTCTGGTAACACCGACGGGGCTCTGGTGGACGGCTCAGGAACAGGGATGGGGGTGAAAGCTTGCTTAGCCTGGCTGCGGGTGACTATTCCCACCCTCTTGGCTAGCTTCACATGGTTGGCCAAGTCTTCCCCCAGCAGCATGGGGATGGGATAATTGTCATAGACTGCAAAAGTCCACATTCCTGCCCAGCCCTTGTACTGGACATGCAACTGGGCTGTAGGCAAGGTTACAGACTGTGACACGAAGGGTTGAATTGTCACTGTAGCCTCCGGGTTGATGAGTTTGGGGTCCACTAGGGATTGGTGGATAGTTGACACTTGTGCCCCAGTATCCCTCCAAGCGATAACCTTCTTACCGCCCACTCTCAAGGTTTCCCTTCGCTCCGAGGGTATGAGAGAGGCATCTGGGTCTGGGGATCTTTGGTGTGACTGGGGTGTAATGAACTGTAATCGGTTGGGGTTCTTGGGGCAGTGAGCCTTTATATGCCCCAGTTCATTACATTTAAAACATCGCCCTGCTAAGGTATCACCGGGGCGATGTTGGTTGGTAGAGACTGGTGGAGTGGGGTGCGTCTGGGGTTTCCCTTGGGATGTGGGTGGGGCCTTGGGTTGTCCCCGGTGATAAGGTTTTGTTTCGGCTTGCCCCTTCTGATATTCGCTCCAACTGCTACTAGCTTTTTTCTTTTCTGTCACCTCCACCCATTTGACTCCAATCTCCCCCGCCTCGGTTACAGTTTTGGGCTTCCTATCTAGGATGTACCTTTCTATTTCCTCAGGAACACCCTCTAAAAACTGCTCCATTTTTACTAGGGAAAGCAGATCTTCCAGAGATTTAACATTTGCTCCTGATACCCAGGCATCACAATTTTTGTCAATGTGGTAGGCATGCCGGGTAAATGACACATCTGGTTTCCACCTTAGGGCTCTGAACCGCCGACGGGCATGCTCGGGTGTTAGCCCCATTCTGAGTCTGGCCTTGTTTTTAAAAAGTTCATAACTGTTCATGTGTTCCTTAGGCATTTCAGCCGCCACCTCTGCTAAGGGTCCACTGAGCTGCGGTCTCAGCTCTACCATGTACTGGGGTGGAGGGATGCTGTATCCAAGGCAGGCCCTTTCAAAATTTTCTAAGAAGGCCTCAGTATCATCGCCTGCCTTGTAGGTGGGGAATTTCCTGGGATGGGAAGTGGTACCTGGAGAGGAGTTGTTAGGATGGTCTGATGCATCCTGCCTAGTCCTTGCTGCTTTCAGTTCCATCTCTTTTTCTTTCAGCTCCATCTCTCTTTCATGGGCCTCCTGTTTGGCTTTTTCTTCTCTTTCATGGGCCTCCTGTTTGGCTTTTTCCAGCTCCATTTCTCTCTTGTGGGCCTCCTCTTTGGCTTTCTCTTCTCTGTCTCTCAGCTCCATCTCTCTCTTGTGGGCCCCCTCTTTGGCTTTCTCCAGCTCCATCTCTCTCTTGTGGGCCCCCTCTTTGGCTTTCTCTTCTCTGTCTCTCAGCTCTATCTCTTTTTCTTTCAGCTCCATAGCTCTCTTGTGGGCCTCCTCTTTAGCTTTTTCTTCTTTGGTAGTCATTTTCCTGGTTTTCCTGTGCTGGGTCACCCCCTCTGCAGTTGACTGAAACTGGGATGTACTTAGCTGTGGCTGCTGCTGAGTTAACAGAGACTTTCTAACAAGCTACTCCCGAGGATGTAAAAAGAAAAAAAAAACAATTCAACTTGTAAATTTCCTTTACCAGTTCAAAGTTTGCTCACTGATTGAACCCTTCTCTTAACAAAGCCCCTTGTTAAAAAAAAACTTAACACCTCTGCCTTCAGGCAAGGAGAGATAAGATATGCATCTACCTTCAGCTCTGCTCTCCAAGCAGCTAGAAGGAAAAAAAAATCTCTTACTGGCTTTTGGGTTAAAACGATCTCCACCGCTATGCCACCATGTCAAGGCTGGATCCCCACTTTGAACTTTAGGGTTCAAATGTAGGGGCCTGCATAAAAACTTCTAAGCTTATCTACCAGCTTAGCTTTGGTCCGCTGCCACCATCACAAGAATTCCCTCCCTGGGAAGCCTTGAGAAACCTTTCACCAATTCCCTGGTGAACACAGATCCAAAACCCCCTTGGATCTTAAAACAAGGAGAAGTTAACCATCCCCCCTCCTTCCTTCCACCCTCCTTTCACCAACTCCTGGTGAATACAGATCCAAACCCCCTTGGATCTTAAACAAGGAGAAATCAATCTGGTTCTTAAAAAAGAAGGCTTTTAATTAAAGAAAAAGGTAAAAATCATCTCTGTAAAATCAGTATGGAGAATACTTTACAGGGTAATCAAACTTAAAGAGCTCAGAGGACCCCCCT
>NW_020703970.1:0-1681 GCF_002925995.2 Terrapene triunguis | reverse complement strand
CATATCACTTATATTTTTATAAAACCATATAGACTGCACAACGTCACACCCTCCTCCTGAACTTACTGCCAGAGACTTGGACACTGACCATGGCGGAGGCAGTATACCTAAAATTCGTTTTTGGGCTCCCCTATGGGGCAGACACTCCTGTGTCCCCCAAAAGGGAAAGAGACCCTGATCCAGCTGTAGGCTCACAGCTCCAAGCTATGAGAGACCTTTCGCTGGCAAGCAAAATCCCCCCCCTTTAACTCAGGTTGGGTTTGTTTCCAGCTAGAGTCCTTGGGGTTTGTTCCCACCGCAGCAGTCACCAGAACCCCAACTTCCAGCTCCAGGATATGTGTCTCTGTGCACCTCTTCCACTCCATTACAGCCAGGTCATGCTTCTGGGTCTTACTTGCTTTGTCTCTTAAGTCCAGGCTGGTGGGCAGCCTTTTCCTTTCCCAGGTCTGCCTTTTCCCAGGCAAATTGTACATCAATTTCCATTTGTCTCCCCTTGAGACCATCGCTTGATGAGCTGGGATACCACAGAGAACACCCTCCTGCCAGAACAGGCACCCCTCCACTCCTGTCTTGCTACGTTAGACACTTCAGTCAGCTTCAGCACAGACAGAGGTTGGGCCACACCCATCTGCAGTTCACTGAAACTGAGATGCACTCAGTTCAGGGGCTTCTTAGTTAACAGAGACATTCCCAGTGCCCGTTGTTCAGTCTTTCTGGGCAATTTGCAACTTGTGTAGTTTTAGCTTCTTTTGATCTTCATTCTTACTTATTTTGCTTCCTTTTCTGTCCCTACTTTCCTTTCCCGAAATAAGCAAACAGAAAATAACAAACCAGTAACCACTTTGTCTGTTCTCCAGCCACCACACTTAAAACTCACTTAAAATCACTACCAGTATCTCAAAGCAATCAGCTGTGCACAGATCCTGCTCGACTACGCCACTGTGACGGGTTGGATCACAGAAACCCCCTTGGGAGCTGCCACCCGATGTGCCAAGACCACCCCTGCTTCTGTTTTCCCTGCCAGCTCAGGACTCCAGCACCCCGTCTTGCTGAATTAGACACTCCAGTCCACTTCAACACAGACCCAGGGTCTGAATTACTCGTCCCCAAGCTGCAAGTTTACCCAAAAACAGCTCACAGGAGTGTGCTTGTCTTTAGCACTCAGATGCCCAACTCCCAATGGGGTCTAAACCCAGATAAATCCGTTTTACCCTGCATAAAGCTTATGCAGGGCAAACTCATAAGTTGTTCGCCCTCTATAACACAGATAGAGAGATATGCACAGTTGTTTGCTCCCCCAGGTATTAATACATACTCTGAGTAAATTACTAAATAAAAAGTGATTTTATTAAATACAGACAGTAGGATTTAAGTGGTTCAAAGTAGTAACAGACAGAACAAAGTAAGTCACAAGCAAAATAAAATAAAATGTGCAAATCTATGCCTAATCAAACTAAATACAGATAATCTCACCCTCAGAGATGCTTCAGTAAGTTTTTCTCAGACTGGACACCTTCCAGGCCTGGGCACAATTCTTTCCCCTGTTACAGCTTTTGTTTCAGCTTAGGTGTTATCTAGGGGCTTCTCCATGATGGCTCCTCCCCCCGTCTTCTGTTCCACCCCTTTATATATCTTTTGCATAAGGCGGGAATCCTTTGTCTTTCTGGGTTTCCACCCCCCC
>NW_020703969.1:0-5657 GCF_002925995.2 Terrapene triunguis | reverse complement strand
GGGTACAAATGTAGGGGCCTGCATGAGGACTTCTAAGCTTAACTACCAGCTTAGTTCTGGTCCGCTGCCACCATTCCCAAGGGATTCCCTCCCTGGGAAGCCTTGAGAAACCTCTCACCAATTCCCTGGTGAATACAGATCCAAACTCCTTGGATCTTAAACAAGGAGAAATTGACCTTTCCCCCCTCCTTCCTTTCACCAACTCCTGGTGAATACAGATCCAAACCCCCTTGGATCTTAAAAACAAGGAGAAATTGACCCTTCCCCCCTCCTTCCTTTCACCAACTCCTGGTGAATACAGATCCAAACCCCCTTGGATCTTAAAACAAGGAGAAATCAATCAGGTTCTTAAAAAGAAGGCTTTTTATTAAAGAAAAAGGTAAAAATCATCTCTGTAAAATCAGTATGGAAAATAACTTTACAGGGTAATCAAACTTAAAGAGCTCAGAGGACTCCCCTCTGTCTTAGGTTCAAAGTACAGCAAACAAAGATAAACACTCTGGTAAAAGGTACATTTACAAGTTGAGAAAACAAAGTAAAACTAAGACGCCTTGCCTGGCTTTTTTACTTACAAGATTGAAATATGAGAGACTTGTTTAGAAAGATGGGGAGAACCTGGATTGATGTCTGGTCCCTCTCAGTACCAAGAGCGAACAACCCCTTAAAACAAAGAGCACACACAAAAGCCTTCCCCCGCCCCCAAGATTTGAAAGTATCTTGTCCCCTTATTGGTCCTTTGGGTCAGGTGTCAGCCAGGTTACCCGAGCTTCTTAACCCTTTACAGGTAAAAGGATTTTGGAGTCTCTGGCCAGGAGGGATTTTAGTACTGTACATAGGAGAGCTGTTACCCTTCCCTTTATAGTTATGACACACCCCCCAAATCACAGATAGTGTTGGACGTCCGGTTCCACACTTGCTGTGATTTTTTTCCTGAAGCTCTAGGAGAAAACAGAGTTAATAAGACACATGTACCTTTAGACATACTACTAATTATATAAAAACTAACAATATGTTTTATTTCCAGAACAATTATTAACCAGTTAACTCTGGGAAACTTTCCCGGGAGAGTGCATCAGCCGCTTTGTTAGAAGCTCCCGAAATGTGTTGTATTTCAAAATCAAAATCTTGGAGAGCTAAACTCCACCAAAGAAGTTTTTTGTTATTTCCCTTGGCGGTATGAAGCCACTGTAGCGCAGCACGGTCTGTTTGTAGTTGGAAACGCCGTCCCCAAACATATGGGCGTAGCTTTTCCAGCGCGTACACAATGGCGTAGCATTTCTTTTCGCTGATTGACCAGTGGCTTTCCCTCTCAGACAGTTTCTTGCTGAGAAACACGACAGGATGGAATTCTTGATCCAGTCCTTCCTGCATTAAAACTGCTTCCACGCCTCGCTCGGAAGCATCTGTGGTTACTAGGAACGGTTTGTCAAAGTCTGGGGCCCTTAGCACAGGGTCAGACATGAGTGTTGCCTTAAGCTGGTTAAAGGCCTTTTGACACTCATCAGTCCACTGAACTGCATTTGGCTGTTTCTTTCTGGTTAGGTCTGTCAGCGGGGCGGCGATTTGGCTGTAGTGTGGTACAAATCGCCTATAATATCCGGCCAAGCCTAAGAAGGATTGGACCTGTTTCTTTGACTTTGGAACCGGCCACTTTTGGATAGCATCCACTTTGGCCTGTAGGGGATTTATAGTTCCTTGACCCACCTGGTGCCCCAGGTACGTCACTCTGTTTTGGCCTATTTGGCACTTTTTAGCCTTAACAGTAAGTCCTGCTGCCGGATGCGCTCGAAGACTTTTTCCAGCTGCTCCAGGTGTTGTCCATGAATCAGAAAAAATGGCCACATCATCGAGGTAGGCAACTGCAGATTCTCCCAATCCCGCTAAGAGACCATCTACAAGTCTTTGGAAGGTGGCGGGTGCATTTCGCAACCCGAAAGGGAGTACATTGAATTCATACACCCCTGCCTGGGTGACGAAGGCGGACCTTTCTTTAGCGGGTTCATCTAGTGGTACTTGCCAGTACCCTTTGGTTAAGTCTAAAGTAGAGATGAATTGGGCATGTCCCAATTTTTCCAATAGCTCATCTGTGCGTGGCATTGGATAGTTGTCAGGACGAGTTACAGCATTTAGCTTACGGTAGTCCACGCAAAAGCGTATTTCCCCATCTGGTTTGGGAAGTAGAACCACTGGAGATGCCCATGCACTGGTAGAAGGTCGGATTATACCAATCTGTAGCATGTCCTGGATCTCCCTTTGTATAGCAGCTTGGGCATGAAGTGACTCCCGGTAGGGTGGGGTTCTAATTGGGTGAGCATTACCTGTGTCAATGGAGTGGTATGCCCGTTCGGTCCGTCCTGGAGTGGCTGAGAAAATCGGTGCAAAGCTTGTGCACAGCTCCTTGATCTGCTGTCGCTGCAGACGTCCCAGGGTCGTGGAGAGGTTCTCCTCTTCCACGCCACCATTCCTTTTTCCTTCGTAGTAGACACCTGCAGGCCACTCCGTGTCATCTGTTTCCTGGGCTGTAAACTGGCAAACGTTTAATTCTCTGGAATAAAAGGGTTTAAGAGAATTAACATGGTATAGCTTAGGCTTTATGTTGGAGGTGGGGGAGGCTATGAGATAGTTAACAGCTCGTAGGCACTCCTGGACCGTGAATGATCCTTCCCACGACGCTTCCATTTTATGGGCCTGGAGCGCCTTTAAGACTATGACTTGGTCTCCTACTTTGAAGGACCGTTCTCTGGAATGTTTATCATACCAGGCCTTTTGCTCTTCCTGAGCATCCTTTAGGTTTTCTTTAGCAAGGGCTAAAGAGTGTCGGAGGGTGCTTTGTAGGTTGCTTACAAAGTCTAGAATGTTAGTTCCTGGAGAAGGTGTAAACCCCTCCCATTGCTGCTTCACCAACTGTAATGGCCCCTTAACCTCGCGGCCATACACAAGTTCAAATGGTGAAAACCCTAAACTGGGATGTGGTACAGCCCTGTAGGCAAAAAGCAACTGCTGCAACACTAGGTCCCAATCATTGGAGTGTTCATTTACGAATTTACGTATCATGGCCCCCAAAGTTCCATTAAACCTCTCCACCAGACTATTGGTTTGATGGTGATGAGGGGTGGCAACCAAGTGATTCACCCCATGAGCTTCCCACAGGTTTTTCATGTTCCCTGCCAGGAAATTAGTTCCCGAATCTGTAAGGATGTCGGAGGGCCACCCTACCCTGGCAAAAATGTCTGCTAATGCCTGGCACACACTTTTAGCCCTGGTGTTGCTTAAGGGTACAGCTTCCGGCCATCGGGTAGCAAAATCCATGAAAGTCAGTACGTACTGCTTTCTTCTGGGTGTCTTCTTTGGGAAAGGACCCAGAATATCCACAGCTACTTGCTGAAATGGGACCTCAATTATGGGTAGTGGCTGGAGAGGGGCTTTAACCTGGTCTTGGGGCTTTCCCACTCGTTGGCACACCTCACAAGACGGGACATAATTAGCAACGTCCTTGCCCATTCCCTCCCAGTGGAAGGACTTCCCCATCCGGTCTTTGGTTCTGTTCACCCCAGAATGGCCACTGGGATGACCATGGGCTAAGCTCAAGAGCTTTCCCCGATACTTAGTGGGAACTACCAACTGTCTTTGAGGATGCCAGTCTTCCTGGTGCCCATCAGAAAGAGTCTCCTTGTATAAAAGTCCTTGTTCTACAACAAACCGGGATCGGTTAGAAGAGCTGAGATGTGGTGGGGTGCTCCGTGCCGCCGCCCAAGCTTTTTGAAGGCTGTCATCTGCTTCCTGCTCGGCCTGGAACTGTTCCCTTGATGTTGGAGACATCAGTTCCTCCTTGGACTGTGGACTGGGGCTTGGTCCCTCTGGAAGCGATGCAGGTGCTGGGGCTGTTTCCATTGACTGTGAACCGCTGTCCGCTGGTGCACTATGTGATATTTCAGGCTCTGGCTGGGCCTCTTGGGTAGGGTTATCTGCTGCTTCCACCAGTTCAGGCTCGCTGGTGCCCTCTGGCATTGGAGTTGTAGACGGGTTTGCAAGCGCTGGACTCAGTGCTGGCAATGGTTCCGGTGGTGATTGCATTGCCAGTTCCGGTTCTGGGACTGGCTTTGGCTGGGTCTCTGGGGTTGGATCCACTACGGCTGTTGCAGTCGTTGGCAGGGGATCCGGTTCCACCACCTGTGTTTGGGTCTCCGGTAACACAGATGGGGCCCTGGTGGACGGCTCAGGAACAGGGATGGGGGTGAAAGCTTGCTTAGCCTGGCTGCGGGTGACTATTCCCACCCTCTTGGCTAGCTTTACATGGTTGGCCAAGTCTTCCCCCAGCAGCATGGGGATGGGATAATTGTCATAGACTGCAAAAGTCCACATTCCTGACCAGCCCTTGTACTGGACATGCAACTGGGTTGTAGGCAAGGTGACAGACTGTGACACGAAGGGTTGAATTGTCACTGTAGCCTCCGGGTTGATGAGTTTGGGGTCCACTAGGGATTGGTGGATAGTTGACAATTGTGCCCCAGTGTCCCTCCAAGCGATAACCTTCTTTCCGCACACTCTCAAGGTTTCCCTTCGCTCCGAGGGTATGAGAGAGGCATCTGGGTCTGGGGATCTTTGGTGTGATTGGGGTGTAATGAACTGTAATCGGTTGGGGTTCTTGGGGCAGTGAGCCTTTATATGCCCCAGTTCATTACATTTAAAACATCGCCTTGCTAAGGTAAAACCGGGGCGATGTTGGTTGATGGAGACTGGTGTGGTGGGGTGAGAAGGCGTCTGGGGTTTCCCTTGGGATGTGTGTGGGGCCTTGGGTTGTCCCCGGTGGTAAGGTTTTGTTTCGGCTTGCCCCTTCTTATATTCGCTCCAACTACTACTAGCTTTTTTCTTTTCTGTCATCTCCACCCATTTGGCTCCAATCTCCCCCGCCTCGGTTACAGTTTTGGGCTTCCTATCTAGGATGTACCTTTCTATTTCCTCAGGAACACCCTATTTGCTCCTGATACCCAGGCATCACAATTTTTGTCAATGTGGTAGGCATGCCGGGTAAATGACACATCTGGTTTCCACCTTAGGGCTCTGAACCGCCGAAGGGCATGCTCGGGTGTTAGCCCCATTCTGAGTCTGGCCTTGTTTTTAAAAAGTTCATAACTGTTCATCTGTTCCTTAGGCATTTCAGCCGCCACCTCTGCTAAGGGTCCACTGAGCTGTGGCCTCAGCTCTACCATGTACTGGTCTGCAGCAGGCCCTTTCAAAATTTTCTAAGAAGGCCTCAGTATCATCACCTGCCTTGTAGGTGGGGAATTTTCTGGGATGGGAAGTGGTACCTGGAGAGGAGTTGCTAGGATGGGCTGGTGCATCCTGCCTAGCCCTTGCTACTTCCAGTTCATGCTTCCTTTCTTTTTCTCTCGCCTCCTCTTTGGCTTTTTCCAGCTCTATCTCTTTTTCTTTCAGCTCCATCTCTCTTTCTTTCAGCTCCATAGCTCTCTTGTGGGCCCCCTCTTTGGCTTTCTCTTCTTTGTCTCTCCGCTCTGTCTCTTTTTCTTTCAGCTCCAGTCTCTTCAGAGGCTTGGGTTCGAATCCCACTGCTGCCACCATGTCAAGGCTGTATCCCCACTTTGAACTTTAGGGTACAAATGTAGGGGCCTGCATGAGGACTTCTAAGCTTAACTACC
>NW_020703968.1:0-2473 GCF_002925995.2 Terrapene triunguis | reverse complement strand
AATATGCCTTTTGAGGTATCATTTGACAAGTCACAACAGACTGGTCAATAATATCCTTGTGAAATGTATGTGACAATGCTGAGTGTGGATGGCCTTGATATTGGATTTTAAAGTCTGTATTTGAACAAAGTAGAAAACAGGTCTGCCCAGGAGTTGAATACAAACAAAGCATGGTTGATCAGCGATGGTGGGATTGCAATTTATGTATGTGGTAAACAGAAGGAAGGACAATTCCCAGTCATTTGGCATGGGGAATTGCTACAGGAACAGTTACATTGTAAAATTGCAGCAGGAACCATCACATTGGAATACACCAGGGGACACCTTAATCAAGATGGAGTTGGTCTCCTGGAGGAGACCGCAGACTGAACCCCAGGGGATCAATTTGACCCTGGAAAGAAAGGCAGACTTTGAGATATAAGGACACACACAAAGACTAAGTTATAATTCACCTGAGGAGACAAGGAAAGCCAGGACCTGGCTACGAGCTATTAGCCATTGCTCAAAAAGGAATATTGATGAGGAAACTACTTTGAATGAAGACTGCAGCTTGCTAAATTAATTCTGTGCCCTTTAGAACGCGTATTCTTTCTTTTGCTTGTTTGTAAACCTTTCTACCTTTACTCCTAGTACTTGGTATCACTTAAACCTATGGCTTTTTATATAGTAAACTTGTTTTACCTTTACTATAAACCAGTTCAGTGCTGTGACTGAAATAAGAGTGTCAAATACCAGCTACATTAATGAGCTTGAAATGCATTGACTCTTTAAAGGAGCAACAAATGTAGTATTTTCTGTGAATGTGCAATGATGGGCTGTGCGTTGAAGAGAGACATCTCTGAGGAGCTCTGGGGCTGGAGTTCACTGACTTTTACCTGCTAGGCAAGATGAAGATTGGAAGAGTGTCAAGTTGGCTGGTGAGGAAGACAGATTGGGCGGGGGGGGGGGGGCGGGAGCTGACACACACTCTACTCTCCAGCAAAACCCACTCCTGCTGAGGCAGAGAGAGAACACAATGGCTCAGAGCTCTGAGCATCCCCAGCAGTATTTTACAATGGTTCTGAATGTAGTTCTTTGGCTGCCAAATGTGTTCGCTTTAAGAATGTGAGTTATGTGAAAGAGCTGTGTGTGTGTGCATCTGTGTGTGTGATTTGTTCTACACTTCAGTTCGCTCATATCTTTTTGGAAATATTTTCGCTGAGTAATAGCACTGATTCTTTTCTACATTCTCTCAAACACAGCACATTCAAAACAAAACGAAGTGATATTTACCTATCCTCATTCTATTTAAGTAGCATTACATCATAACTAGATCTTTTCTTCTTAAAGTGAGTACAGTGAATTTCTCTTGTTGTATTTCCCTTGGCTGTTAACCTTTTGCATTTTATACTCATGCCATTTGTGTCAGGCTCTCTTTGCACTCCAATTAAAGCTAGGATATTTTGTATGTGCATCAAGAAGTGGAAATCATCTGGAGGAGAAAATGATCTAAGAGTGCTTGCAAAGAAAGGTCAAAGTGAAGGAAAAGTTAACTGGGCAACAAAATTAAGTAGATGATGCAAATAATAAGAGCACAGAGCTGTGAAAATGTCCATATCGCACTGCAAAAGGTCACCTGCCCCAAGGGTGCATACAAAATCAGCAACAGTTCTGGGTTCTACTATTCATGAGTAGCAAAATGAAGTAGCCTAATATGAAGAGAGGAAGCTTTTAATATTGGGGGGGCAGTGGACTTTTAGGATGAAATTTTCACCCTGAGTTTAACTAAGCTTCTGATTTTGCATCTGTAAATGATTGTGGGATTAATTAAAATTATTTTAAATCTAAATAATTGATTTATAGTCACAGTCAGGTGTTTAGACACCTATGGCATGTTAATCATGCCTGTAAACAACTGAAGGCTCAAATTTGCTTTTACAATTGTTAGTACCTGAAATGTACAGGCACAGCAATAGAAGCTAGCTTTTTAAAAATTGGCTTCCCGGTATGCAGGAAAACACTGTGTTGGGGAAGGGATTTGCGAATAGATCTTCAGTGAAGATATAGTGGAAACAATTAACTTTCAGGCTAAATTTCCACTAGGACTATAATGGATATTTGTATTCTATAACTAAGCTATTTGATAGTAAATGTAAAAATAATGGAAAACTAACAGAAAACAATCAGAGATGGGCTAGGGACAAGGAAGTCTTTGGATCTGTGTTGGAGGGTTATGCTTGGGCTCAGGTTCAAGGCTGAATCATGTCTAGGTTATGGATTAGATGGCACTTATATCTATGAGCTGATTTGATGTAGTTTTATTTCCAAATACACCTCTGTCCCGATATAATGTGACCTGATATAACACAAATTCGGATATAACACGGTAAAGCAGTGCTCGGGGGGGGGGGGGCGTGGAGCTGCGCACTCCGGCGGATCAAAGCAAGTTCGATATAACGCGGTAAGATTTTTTGGCTCCCGAGGACAGCGTTAT
>NW_020703967.1:0-2521 GCF_002925995.2 Terrapene triunguis | reverse complement strand
TATATTTAAAAATATGGCCAATAAGCTCCTAGGTCAGTTAGGCACTTTTTGTATTCTAGATCATATTTTTACCAAAGCCTAGTTTGTGATTCTGGTTCAGATGTAGCCAAAGCTTCACAGCAACAATAATTCTCATGAGGTTTGGCCCCGAGATGTTGAAAATCTCACAGCTGGCCTTGCAAGTTTTCTACTACACCTCTACCCCGACATAACGCTGTCCTCGGGAGCCAAAAAATCTTACCGCGTTATATCGAACTTGCTTTGATCCGCCGGAGTGCGCAGCTCCGCCCCCCCCCCCGGAGCATTGCTTTACCGTGTTATATCCGAATTTGTGTTATATCAGGTCGCGTTATATCGGGGTAGAGGTGTATTTGGAAATAAAACTACATAAAATCAGCTCATAGATATAAGTGCCATCTAATCCATAATCTAGACATGATTCAGCCTTGAACCTGAGCCCAAGCATAACCCTCCAACACAGATCCAAAGACTTCCTTGTCCCTAGCCCATCTCTGATTGTTTTCTGCTAGTTTTCCATTATTTTTACATTTACTATCAAATAGCTTAGTTATAGAATACAAATATCCATTATAGTCCTAGTGGAAATTTAGCCTGAAAGTTAATTGTTTCCACTATATCTTCACTGAAGATCTATTCGCAAATCCCTTCCCCAACACAGTGTTTTCCTGCATACCGGGAAGCCAATTTTTAAAAAGCTAGCTTCTATTGCTGTGCCTGTACATTTCAGGTACTAACAATTGTAAAAGCAAATTTGAGCCTTCCGTTGTTTACAGGCATGATTAACATGCCATAGGTGTCTAAACACCTGACTGTGACTATAAATCAGTTATTTAGATTTAAAATAATTTTAAATTAATCCCACAATCATTTACAGATGCAAAATCAGAAGCTTAGTTAAACTCAGGGTGAAAATTTCATCCTAAAAGTCCACTGCCCCCCCAATATTAAAAGCTTCCTCTCTTCATATTAGGCTACTTCATTTTGCTACTCATGAATAGTAGAACCCAGAACTGTTGCTGATTTTGTATGCACCCTTGGGGCAGGTGACCTTTTGCAGTGCGATATGGACATTTTCACAGCTCTGTGCTCTTATTATTTGCATCATCTACTTAATTTTGTTGCCCAGTTAACTTTTCCTTCACTTTGACCTTTCTTTGCAAGCACTCTTAGATCATTTTCTCCTCCAGATGATTTCCACTTCTTCTTGATGCACATACAAAATATCCTAGCTTTAATTGGAGTGCAAAGAGAGCCTGACACAAATGGCATGAGTATAAAATGCAAAAGGTTAACAGCCAAGGGAAATACAACACAGAGAAATTCACTGTACTCACTTGAAGAAGAAAAGATCTAGTTATGATGTAATGCTACTTAAATAGAATGAGGATCGGTAAATATCACTTCGTTTTGTTTTGAATGTGCTGTGTTTGAGAGAATGTAGAAAGGAATCAGTGCTATTACTCAGCAAAAATATTTCCAAAAAGATATGAGCGAACTGAAGTGTAGAACAAATCACACACACAGATGCACACACACAGCTCTTTCACATAACTCACATTCTTAAAAGCTAACACATTTGGCAGCCAAAGAACTACATTCAGACCCATTGTAAAATACTGCTGGGGATGCTCAGAGCTCTGAGCCATCGTGTTCTCTCTCTGCCTCAGCAGGAGTGGGTTTTGCTGGAGAATAGAGTGTGTGTCAGCTCCCCCCCCCCCATCTGTCTTCCTCACCAGCCAACTCGACACTCTTCCAATCTTCATCTTGCCTAGCAGGTAAAAGTCAGTGAACTCCAGCCCCAGAGCTCCTCAGAGATGTCTCTCTTCAACGCACAGCCCATCATTGCACATTCACAGAAAATACTACATTTGTTGCTCCTTTAAAAAGAGTCAATGCATTTCAGCTCATTAATGTAGCTGGTATTTGACACTCTTATTTCAGTCACAGCACTGAACTGGTTTATAGTAAAGGTAAAACAAGTTTACTATATAAAAAGCCATAGGTTTAAGTGATACCAAGTACTAGGAGTAAAGGTAGAAAGGTTTACAAACAAGCAAAAGAAAGAATACGCTTTCTAAAGGGCACAGAATTAATTTAGCAAGCTGCAGTCTTCATTCAAGGTAGTTTCCTCACCAATATTCCTTTTTGAGCAATGGCTGATAGCTCGTAGCCAGGTCCTGGCTTTCCTTGTCTCCTCAGGTGAATTATAACTTAGTCTTTGTGTGTGTCCTTATATCTCAAAGTCTGCCTTTCTTTCCAGGGTCAAATTGATCCCCTGGGGTTCAGTCTGCGGTCTCCTCCAGGAGACCAACTCCATCTTGATTAAGGTGTCCCCTGGTGTATTCCAATGTGATGGTTCCTGCTGCAATTTTACAATGTAACTGTTCCTGTAGCAATTCCCCATGCCAAATGACTGGGAATTGTCCTTCCTTCTGTTTACCACATACATAAATTGCAATCCCACCATCGCTGATCAACCATGCTTTGTTTGTATTCAACT
>NW_020703966.1:0-7114 GCF_002925995.2 Terrapene triunguis | reverse complement strand
GAATTATGGCGAGTGTGGAAAAGAACTCCAGGGGCTGATCTTGTTTGCATAGGCACACCCACTCGCCTGGCATGAAACACAACAACTGAAAGTGGTTACTTTGGCTGGTGTGGGATCCCCAGTTTCTCTATTATTGGGGCAGGAAGAATAAAGTTTTGTTACCCTGATTCTGTGAATCAAGGCCAGTGGAACTGTTGTATGACAGAAGGACTGAGTGAGTCCTTCACCATTACCTAAGTAGCACTTGCTTGACAAGGGGCATGGGTTACAAAACCCAGTGAATTGAGAGAGGATGGGGACAGGTATTTGTACCTGATGGTATGGGCCCCCTCTGAGGGTTTGAAACACCAGTTGCACTGCCTCCTCTCTCCACTGTTGAATGTCAGAGCTAACTTTGATTCCCTTAGGAGTCTAGTTACAGGCTGCTGAGCTGAATTCACTTTGGGCCAATGGTGCACCAGCACTGGGGCTCCCCTACTATACTATGAGCTGAAATCGCTGAGAGCTGAAATCACAAAAGAGCTGATGTTATTAAGAGCTGAGATCACTGAGTGCTGTGTTAACTAGTGGGGGAGCCTGAAGCTATATTGCTCAGCAGCTGGCGGAGCAATTTGTGGGGACGACTGGAGGAGCAGTGAGCGGCGTGGAGCCTTGCGGGGCCAGTTGGAGTGGCCCAAGGAACGGCGAGAGGAGCTGTTTGCGGGGACGGCTGGAACGGCTCACAGGTCGGTGAGCGGAGCGGAGCAGCTTGTAGAGCGGAGCAGTTCGTGGGGTGGCAGGAAAGTGGACTGGCTTGTGGTGAAGGCTGCGGCGGAACCCCCACGGAGAAACAGACGGCTGGCCAGCCTCGGATCACGTAAGGTGCCCCTGAACACCCTGCGTGCCCCCCCCCTTTTACTCTGGGGCTGCACTGACCAGGGACAGAGACTTTGGGGGTTGTTGGACTTTTGGGACTTTGGGTGGTTGCTGGACCCAAGAGACTTTGGGGCTGTTGGACTTGGGGGACTCTGGGTGATTTTTGGGTTGCTGGATTCAAGAACCAAAGGGAAAGGACACAGCCCCATTTGCTGGGGTGGGTTTTGCTCATGGTTTGTGTTATGAATCCTGTTTGTGGTGTTTTTCCAATTTTATGCTGATGTCGTTTACCTCATGTTATTAAACATTTTCTGCTACACTCAGACTCCGTGCTTGCGAGAGGGGAAGTATTGCCTCTTAGAGGTACCCAGGGGGGTGGTATGTAATTGTCCCAGGTCACTGGGTGGGGGCTCGAGCCGGTTTTGCATTGTGTTATTGAAACGGAACCCCTAGATACAGAACCCGGCCCTTGTTGCTGCCAACTTAGATGGGCAGAAGAGTTACATTTTTGGGGGCTCGTCCGGGATCCCTGGGTCAGTACCCCTCGCAAGCACCTGTTGAGTGTTCCACTGCATTGGGAAACAATTGTGGTTATATTTTGAGGAAATTACTGTTTGTATAATGGCTAATATGTCAGGTTTGTTGGGACCTGGCCCTGCAGCCTCTAGCTCAGGGGCCGCAGCCTCAGCCAATGATTGGGCAAAAGCACTGGGGCAAATATTGGAAAAGGTTGTGCTGTCCCAGGCTATGTTAAACTCTTGTCGTGAGTTAAGATTATTTGCTGGGGCAGAGGAGTTCGAACCCTGGTTGGAGCATACCACTGAAATGCTGCAGGAGTGGGCCGTACCTGATGCAGAAAAGCGAAGATGTCTAATAGAGAGCCTCAGTGGCCCAGCATTAGATGTGATTCGCACCCTGAAGCTCATTGACCCTGGGGTCAGTGTGAAGGACTGCCTAGAGGCCCTTGATCATACCTTTGGGAGCGTAGAGGGCCCTGAAGACAGTTACTGTAAGTTCCTTAATTCCCGACAGCAAATTGGCGAGAAGATTTCAGCCTATATACAGAGGCTGGAGAGACTGCTTCAGAGAGCTGTCATGAGGGGAGCAGTGACTGCTGAACAGATGGATCGGACCAGACTGGCTCAAATTGTAAGAGGAGCTCAGTATCAGAACCCGATTCTACTCCATCTCCTGCTAAGAGAACGACGGGAACATCCCCCAAGTTATTCCCAGCTGATAAAGGAGGTCAGAGAAGAGGAAGAAAGGCAGGCTGCCAGCGAGTTTTGGGAAGCCCAAACATTGGGGCCAGCCGGCACAACACCACTGCAAACGGCCAGTGTACTGATGGTGAGCACCACAGAGGAACTTGCCCAACAAATGCAGGTCCTGACAGAACGGATAGCTGAACTGCAAAGCACCATTGACCGAGCTAAGACTTCCAGGAATAAGGCGCCTCTGACTGTGGCGATGGAGAAGTCAGCATTCAGAGCCACCATCCCACCTGGGCGAAGGGGGAAAGGACAATTCTTCTGCTACCGATATGGTCAGGACGGACACAGTGCTGGCAAGTGCCATAATGAAGAAAACCCCTCCTTAGTGTATGGAAAGCTGAGGATCAGTTGGGAGAGATCCGGTAGCTGCCAGAGAGTCCGGGGACGGGGACCACCCAGACCTGCAGGAGTTGAAGATTCCCCCAGAAACGACCGTCCAGCTGGGATCCCCGCAGGACTGATAGGGCCTCGAGCAGAGGTCATGGTGAAGATTGAAGGGGCGGAGTGTAAAGCCGTGCTTGACACTGGATCTCAAGTGACTATTATATTTCAGTCATTCTACCAACAGATGCTTAGGCACCTGCCTATACAGCCACTGACTGGCGTTGGTCTGTGTGGCCTCAGCATGGATGAATACCCCTACCAAGGGTATGTCATAGTGCACCTGGAATTCCCAGAGGAGGTTGCTGGGGTAAGAGAAGAGGTGGACACAGCTGCATTAATATGCCCTGACCCTAAAGGGACCTCTGATGTGTCTGTGCTGATAGGGACCAACTCCAGTCTCTTCAAGGTGCTCGCGGATTACTGCAGACGACGGGCTGGGGACCAGTACCTGAATACCCTGATGATCCATACGCTTTGCGCTGAAGCCTATAGGAAGATTGAGGGTGCTAAAAAGGAGACATCTGAGCTACCCATTGGGGCGCTGAAGTACATGGGCACAACCCCCTTAGTAGTGCCTGCAAGGACAGAGCAGGAAGTGCTTGTCATGAGTACCCGGCTGAAAGGCAGTAAAGGGGCATTAGCAATGGTAGAGCAGCCAGTTGAAGGAGAGCTCCCGGAAGGAGTGCTGGTCCCCAGTGGAGTCATAACCCTACCTGCTGAAGCCCAGGAAAAAGTGACTATACTGATTGCTAATGAAACAAGTCGAGATGTTGTTGTGAAGCAAGGACAAAAGATAGCAGACCTCTTCGAGCCTGAATCAATTGTAAAACCCCAGTGTGAGACTCAAGTTCCGACAATAGACCCAGCAAAGTTTGACTTTGGAGATTCACCGTTGTCCGAGGAGTGGAAAGATCGCCTGAGGAGGAAACTTTGTGAAAGATCCAAGGTGTTCTCATTGCATGAGTGGGATGTGGGATGTGCAAAAGGAGTAGAGCACAACATCAGACTACATGACTCTCGACCTTTCAGGGAGAGATCTAGGAGGATTGCCCTCTCTGAGATGGAAGATGTGCGACAACATCTTCAGGAGCTGGCTGCGAATGGCATCATTACAGAGTCCCGCAGCCCATACGCCTCACCCATTGTGGTGGTCCGTAAAAAGAATGGGAAAATCCGGATGTGTATTGACTACCGCACCCTAAACCGCCGTACTGTGGTTGACCAGTACACAATGCCCCGAGTCCAAGATGCCTTAGACTGTTTGCTAGGAAGCCAGTGGTTCTCTGTGTTGGATCTTCGGAGTGGATACTACCAGATCCCTCTGGGTGAAGAAGATAAGGAGAAGACAGCCTTCATCTGCCCATTAGGGTTTTATCAGTTTGAACGCATGCCCCAAGAGATTTCTGGAGCACCTGCCACATTTCAACGTCTTATGGAGAAAGTTGTGGGAGACATGAATTTACTGCAAGTGTTAGTTTATTTGGATGACCTGATTGTGTTTGGAAGAACCTTGGAGGAGCATGAAGAAAGACTTCTTAAAGTGCTTGATAGGTTAGAGGATTATGGTTTGAAGCTTTCAATTGACAAATGCCAGTTCTGCCGGACCTCAGTGAAGTATGTGGGTCACATCGTGTCCCAAGAGGGTGTGAGTACTGATCCCGATAAAATAGAAGCACTCACTACATGGCCATGTCCAAGTAACTACAGAGAACTCAAGACCTTTCTTGGGTTTAGTGGCTACTACCGCAGATTTGTGAAAAACTATGCTACGATTGTAAAACCTCTGAATGATCTTACCAGGGGATACCAGTCCAGCAGGAACAAATCTAAGACCAAGAATAAGGGAAGGTCCCCAAAGCCTCCTGTGCAGAGACACTATGGCCCCTTCGAACCATTTGGGCCACGGTGGGATGAGAGATGTGAAAGGGCTTTTCGAGAAATCATTACTTGCCTAACTCATGCTCCAGTCTTAGTCTTTGCTGACCCAAGCAAACCATTTATCCTGAATACTGATGCCAGTTTGGAGGGTCTGGGAGCAGTACTGTACCAGGAACTGGAAGGAAAACGTAAACCTGTAGCCTTTGCCAGCCGAGGACTGTCTGATAGTGAAACTCGCTATCCCACCCACAAGCTGGAGTTCTTGGCCTTGAAATGGGCCATCACTGAGAAATTTCGAGACTACTTATATGGTGCTCAGTTCCAGGTGTGGACAGACAACAACCCACTGACCTATGTGTTAACAAGTGCTAAGCTGGATGCTACAGGGCAAAGATGGGTGGCCGCTTTGGCTAGCTATGACTTCAGCATTCAATACCGATCAGGGAGAAGCAATGTAGATGCAGATGCATTGTCCAGGCGTCCACAGGCACCAGGAGTTGCTGTGATACCCACAGATGGAGTGAGGGCTATTTGCAGTGTGAGTCGCCGGGAGCCAGAATCCCATGAAAGTCTTCATGGATGTGCCGCAGAAGCTTTGGGCCTGCCCCCTGAATGCGTGCCTTCTGCTTCAGTGAACTATATTGCGTTGGACCAATCTCCTTTGCCCATGCTCAATGCAGCTGACTGGCAGGAAGCCCAGCTGCAAGATATTGACATTCGTGATACACTACTTGCCAAAAGGGAGGGGCGAAGCCCAGCTGTGGTTGTCCCACCTAACCCGGAGGGTAAACTACTATTGAGAGAATGGACCAAACTGAAACTGATTCAGGGAGTGCTACACCGAGTGACCACAGACCCTTTACAAAAGCAACGAGCACAGCTAGTGCTGCCAAAAGAGTACAGAGCCCTGGCCATGAGGGCCCTGCATGATGACTTTGGACATTTAGGGATGGAGAGGACCCTGGAACTTCTTCGTAGTAGGTTCTATTGGCCTCGGATGGCTGAAGATGTTCGCAGGAAATGTGAGACCTGCGCTCGATGTGTTAAAAGGAAAACTCTGCCCACGTGGGCTGCATATCTGAAGAACATCACCAGCAACAAACCTCTGGAGCTGGTATGCATTGATTTCTTGTCTTTAGAAGTAGACAAGAGAAATATTGGGAACATTCTAGTAGTGACTGACCATTATACGCGATATGCGCAGGCATATCCCACACGTGATCAGAGGGCCACCACTGTTGCTCGAGTACTGTGGGAGAAATATTTCTCAGTTTATGGATTTCCAGCCCGGATACACTCGGATCAGGGGCGGGACTTTGAGAGTCACCTTCTGAAGGAGGTGCTGAGGATAGCGGGAATTAAAAAGTCTAGGACAACGCCTTATCACCCTCAAGGTGATCCACAGCCAGAGAGGTTCAACCGAACCCTATTAGATATGTTGGGGACTTTGCAGCCAGAGCAGAAGGCAACCTGGAGCCAACATGTCGCATTTCTGGTGCACGCCTACAATGCCACAAAGAATGATGCTACAGGAGTCACCCCATATCTCTTAATGTTTGGGCGAGAACCAAGATTACCCATAGACCTGTGCTTTGGTGTATCAGAGGATGGAGATAGCTATGAAACTCATCAGCAATATGTATCCCGACTAAGAGAAAAGCTGCGGGATGCTTATCACTTAGCTACATCTGCGGCTCGGAAGAACGCAGACCGGAACAAACATCGATATGATACTAGGGTACATCTGCAAGAACTCCAGCCGGGGGACAGAGTCCTGCTGCGAAATTTGGGTATTACTGGCAAACACAAGATAGCTGACAGATGGAAGGCAATACCTTACTTGGTGATGGAAAAGCTAGGAGACCTGCCGGTCTACAAGATCAAACCTAAAGATGGTCCAGGGCAGACAAAGACAGTGCATAGAAACCTTTTGCTCCCTGTGGGGGAATTGGTAGACACCCCGTATGAGATGGGCCACAACAGGGCAACCGGGCGGAACGAAGGTGCTGGACCAAAGCTGCCCTCCAACATGGACAGCCAGCCCCCTGTAGCTAACCTACCCCTATGCAGCACATGCGAGAGTGAGTCTGAGGAGGAAGACACAACCATGGTGTATCCTGGGATGGAGACAAGATCTCAGTCTCGATCAGCATCAAAAGAGAGCTCCTCCTCTTCCGCCCTAAACTCCATGGCAGAAGTATTTAGGCCCATTCCTGACACCCCTGGGCCACTGGTGGGACCCCCATGTGATGACACACACAGGTTATTGGACAGTGGAGACATACAGGTGGAGGATGTCCTGGGCACCTTGGACCCTCCACTGTTAGATCTAGAACTGCAGGGGCCTATGCCAGTAGCCGAGGGGCCCTCAAAGGAAACCTCCCCATCTGTCGTTCAAGAGGCTGTCCACTCTACCACGGTAACAGAGAGTCTCAATAGGCGAGACAGGGTAATAAGACCAGTAAAACGGTTGACTTATGATGCACCTGGGGTGACTAGTGAGGAACCAATATGTTTAGCACACAGGCTTGTGGAAGCTAAAGTGGGCTATCTGAGGCCCTTTGGAGGGAACCAGTGAGTTGGTATAATAGGGAGTGTGATTTGTCGGGACGACAAATTCTCGGCTGGGGGGAGGATGTAAGCAGAGTCAGGATGAGCTCTACCCTGACATCTGGTGGCGAATTATGGCGAGTGTGGAAAAGAACTCCAGGGGCTGATCTTGTTTG
>NW_020703965.1:0-4409 GCF_002925995.2 Terrapene triunguis | reverse complement strand
TGCAACAATGATCTATATGGTCCCAGTTTATGTCAATAACGTCACACCCCCAACGCAAAATTGATGCAGGAAGGGATGACACAAACATCACTGACTGCATCCCAAGAGCTCCCCATCCTTGGGTCTGTCTCACTACAGCTAGTATTGGGTTAGAAGCCATACCAGTGTATAACAGAAATGGTTTATCAAAGTCATGTTCAACAACATGATTGAATCTCTTTACAAACTCAAGGTAAAACTTAGTTAGAACAATAGTGGATTGGATCTGCTCTTGCAGCATGGTTCCTGTATGTCTCATGTGATCTTGCCAAGAGCTAACGCAAACAGCTACTTTATTTATACAAGCTCGGGCAAATGTTTGGAACCCAATCAACGTCAAATAAATGCAGATATTAATGTTCTTCATAGTACAGGAATCTTGGCATTTAGCCATGAAAGCAATATGGTAGTGTGCCTCAGTCTTCCTTTTCACACAGCACATTAGGTCTGGAATGTCTTTTTCCCTGTGAAAAGTTCCAATATTGTTTACAGGCATTAACTGTGAAACATCAGTGTAACAAGGCCTTTTAACATAACTTGTGTTCTCATGTATTCCTTTTAACATGTTCAAGGGATTCTCCAAAAGATTAGGCACATTGTACATTTTTACAGCTTGTGGCAATAGCAACACATTTATTACAAAATTTACCATTAGCAATAACAAGTTCACTGCAAGTGTCCATCTACAATCATGTTTGTCATGCCACACCTTTGGCTCAATACCATTGGAGTTTGGGCATTTTAGGGTTAACCTGTGGCTTCCCTTTGCAAAATTCAGTTTTCTCTTTCCTCCTTGTCCTGCAGGATCAAACCTTGATTTCTCTTGATTAACAGAATTCACTGGCTGATGGGGTGGGCTCTCTGTGCTAACAGCTATTAGCAAGTCCTTCCTCTCCCCTCCAGGCAAGTAATTTGCACTACCCCAGACCAGAGCCAGTCCACCAGTTTTTATATTCGTAACTGCTATCATTTCCAAGGCTGGACTCTGTCTTACAGAGATACCACACAAATCTAAATAGTCTGAGGGTGAGAGTTTGCTTGCTCTCCCCTGCATCCTCAAGCATTTAGCCATAAAACTGCTCTGCTCTGACACATCAGTAACCAAATCTGTCCTCAGACCCTGAAGCACAAACTGCTCATTTAAAGAATCAGAATGGAGACAGTCCTGTTCCAACACCATTGTCTCCCCAACGAGTTGGCCCCACACAGCCACTTGGTCATAGGGCTGCTCAACTTTCTTAACAGCTCTTACTCCATCTGAGACCTTCTCAAAGCTACCCACACTGGATCTTTCAAAAGGAAAGTCAATGGATCCATTCACAACAGACAACTTCTGGCTGTTAGGAACTGAAACTTCCTTGATTAAATCACTTTCACACCCTTCAGTTGCAGGGAACTGCTTGCACAGATTTCCATGAGGATTCCTTTCCCCAGGAGCTTTTCTAAGCAGCAATTCACCCCTCACAGAAATTTTGGCCTTACCCCCTTCACCTAGGGCTTGCTCTAAAGGAACACTTTCCTGAGCAACAACAGACTCTGTCTGGGCCTGTCTTACATTCAGGATCACCTTTGGCCCATCAGGCAGATTTCTACACAATCTCCTTTCAGGCAAACCCATAGACTCATTAGATGAAAGGTCAGAAGCATTCTCCTTTCCTTTGCCACACACAAGCTTAGGAATTTTGTCCTTTTTGCTACAAGTTGTTAAACTGTCCGTAGGTACCACAACCAAATTACCTTTCTGCTCTCCTTGTGCCCTGGCTAGGGTATCACCCCGATTAGACAGAGTTGTTACACCCTTCTCCAACCACACATGAGCAACAGGCAAAATACAAGCACCCGAATTGTCTGGTCTCTGGGATTTTGCTAAGACACTAACTGGATGCAACCTAGTTACAGTGCCATTCTCCCCAGCAGACACAAATTTAGGACCATTCCCTTCCTGGGCTTTAGTTGAATCCAGAACCAAATCTGAGACAACTGAATTACTCTCAACCATCACAGGCTGAAAGGCACCTTCTGTCTGCTCCACAGACAAAAAAGAGTTGGAGACACATTTACCTTTACTTGACACACCGTTTGGGATTTCATTTCCCTTGTCCCAGCACACCGGGCTGTTCACAGACAACTGCTTGGAGACTGGGGTAGCTTCCTCCATAGGCAAGTCAATACCCCTGACAGATACAGGCACATTTCCTTCACTGTCACTATTCTTCACACAGGAAACAGGTAAGGTATAGGGACACTCATCTTCCACTCTCTTTGCCTTCCCAAACTGCTGACTAGATAAAGCCATCAGCTCACAAGACTGCCTAGGCTCATCCAAAATCTCCTTGTTCTCCTCTCCCTTCGCTTGATCTAATTCCAGATTTACTTCTGAGACATTAGATAGACATTCAGAAACTTCATTCACAGCCAAACAGCTACTTTCCAAAGACAAACTTTTGGAGAAACCCTCCATAGGCACAACCTTAGGATCAATCCTCTCCTGTGCCTGGTTTGTGTTAACTTGACTGACCATAGCTTTAATATCATTTCCAATCATAATATCCTTAGGGATTGTGTCTTTTACTCCCACAACCATGGTGCCCTCAAATCCCTTCCATTTCAGGTGGATTTTAGCCAAAGGCACCCTGACAAAATACTCAGAAAAGGCTACAACAGTCACATCTTCACCTGGCAAATAATCTTCCTTCCTGACAAGACTTGTTTTAACCAAAGTGATATCTGCTGCAGTGTCCCTCCATGCCATACACCTTACTCCATTCACTTCTGCACTGCTAATAAACTCTGCGTTATTGTTCCCATACTTAGCTTTAATGTGAGTTTTAAGGTCAAATTCTTCAGAAACCACAGAAACAGTATTCGCCCACAAGGCACCAATGCTGGGCTCTGTGTAGCTTGCCTGTGAGTTTATAACAACAGGGTTAGCATTGGCCGTGGCATTTGGGGTTCCTGGTTTTGGGCTGCCCTTCAGTGTCGGGCAGTCTGGTCTCATGTGGCCCAGCATGCCACAGTGATAGCATGTAACCTGTTCCGACCTGGGATGTGAGTTCCTACCCTCCGGGCCCCCTTGAACTCCTTTAGAAGAGTCAGGTTTACTTTTAAATCCTTCCCTCCTCTTGAACTGTGGAGAATGATGATTAGTTTTCCCCGGGGTTTTACACCCTTCTCGAGCCCTGTTTTGGGTATGGGCATCCGCAATTTCTGCTGCCCGTAGGACTGACTCAGGGTCCCTATCACACACAGCTGCTCTCACATTGTCAGGCACAATGTCTAAGAACTGTTCCAAAGTTATTAAATCCAGCAGTTTTTCAAAACTCCCATGCGCCTTGGCTCCCACAACCCACTTTTTAACAAAACCCATCAGCTTATGAGCACATTCTACAAAAGTACAATCATTAGACATCTTAAACTTTCTAAACTTAACCCTGTAAGATTCAGGAGTAACCTTGAACCGCCTTAACACAGAATCTTTAAACCGCCCATAATCCAAGGCTTCTTGTTCCCCCAATTCATTAAATACCTCCCTGGCTTTTCCAGTCCGTCTGGTCAGCAGGACAGGCATTCGCTGACCCTCGGGGATCTGGTACAGATTGCAGAGGCGTTCAAAGGTAGACAAAAACTCCTCTATATCCTCAGTATCGTTGTAAATGGGACACATCCTTTCCCAGTTTTTCTCATGGCGGGGGGGAAGTGGAGTACCAGGTGGGGATGACTTTCTCCGCTCTTCCATTACTTGGAGCTGAAGTCTGGCCGTCTCCTGTTCCATCCTGCGAGTCTCCTGTTCAGCAGCGAGCAGCTCTAGACGCCCCTTACGAGCTCTCTCTTCTCTCTCAGCAGCCTCTTTCTCTCTCTCATCAGCCTCCTTCTTTCTTTGATCGGCTTCTTTCTCTCTCTCTCTTTCTAATTCTGCTATTTTTTGCTTCTCCAGCAATCGAAGATCTGCTAGCTTCTGTTCATGCTCAAATTGCAGTTTACTTGTCACCTTTTGCATCCTAATTTTTTCTGCATCTTCTGTAGCCTCAGGTAAGTGCTGTGCTCTTGCCCCCCCGATCACTGGCCATTAACAGATTTCTCAGTTCTTCCTCTGTAGCTTTCTTTCTAAAGCTTATCCTCTTTTCTGAACACAAATTTTCCAGGGCTTTTTTGCCCAGTCCCTCATATGCTCTTTGCTCAGCCATTGCAGCAGCTCTTTAACCAACAAAACTCTCAATCCCAAAATTCAAATTTGGATAGCGTGGGGTTCTGACCCAAAGCTTAATTGACCTGGTTCTGTGGATCCAAGCACGACTACGCCACTGTGACGATGCGGTTCTGGCAGAACCCAACTGCGAGTGCCAACTCAGGACAAATTGCTCAAATAGGGC
>NW_020703964.1:0-1062 GCF_002925995.2 Terrapene triunguis | reverse complement strand
GAACCCAACTGCGAGTGCCAACTCAGGACAAATTGCTCAAATAGGGCAGTTACAGCCCAAGGCTGGGGTTTTTTCCACCTCTAAGGCAAACCAAACCAGCCAGACTAGGAGGACTTCGGTCTCACCCCACTGGCTAACCGCAAGTCTCACAAGCAATCTCCTAAGACACTCCAGTTTCCCAGTATTACCACCAGTGCCACTCGTTATGGGGACAAATGATTATGAAAACCAATACCCCAGTAAAAGAAAGAGGTTCTCCTGATCCCAAAGGACCAAGCCCCAGACCCAGGTCAATATACAAATCAGATCTTACCCACAAATCACGCTGTTGCCAATCCTTTAGAATCTAAAATCTAAAGGTTTATTCATAAAAGGAAAAAGATAGAGATGAGAGTTAGAATTGGTTAAATGGAATCAATTACATACAGTAATGGCAAAGTTCTTGGTTCAGGCTTGCAGCAGCGATAGAATAAACTGCAGGTTCAAATCAAGTCTCTGGAATACATCCCCCGCTGGGATGGGTCCTCAGTCCTTTGTTCAAAGCTTCAGCTTGTAGCAAAGTTCCTCCAGAGGTATGAAGCAGGATTGAAGACAAAATGGAGATGAGGCATCAGCCTTATATAGTCTTTTCCAGGTGTAAGAACACCTCTTTGTTCTCACTGTGGAAAATTACAGCAAAATGGAGCCTGGAGTCACATGGGCCAGTCCCTGCATACTTTGCTGAGTCTGAAGGCATATTTGCCTTCTCTCAATGAGTCCATTGTATAGCTGATGGTCCTTAATGGGCCATCAAGCAGGCTAGGCAGAGCTAATCCCAGCTTGTCTGGGATGTCACCCAGAAGCATAGCATAAGTTTGCCATACAGACAGTATAGAGCCAATATTCATAACTTCAACTACAAAACTGATACACACATATAGACAGCCTAATCATAACCAATAAACCATAACCTTGTCTTAGACACCCCATTTGACCCCCTTTATACAAGATTTGGGTGCCACTACAGGACCTTGGTTGCAACAATGATCTATATGGTCCCAGTTTATGTCAATAACGTCACAC
>NW_020703963.1:5061-5336 GCF_002925995.2 Terrapene triunguis | reverse complement strand
GTGAAAGGAGGGTGGAGGAAGGAGGGGGGATGGTTAATTTCTCCTTGTTTTAAGATCCAAGGGGGTTTGGATCTGTGTTCACCAGGGAATTGGTGAAAGGTTTCTCAAGGCTTCCCAGGGAGGGAATTCTTGTGATGGTGGCAGCGGACCAAAGCTAAGCTGGTAGATAAGCTTAGAAGTTTTTATGCAGGCCCCTACATTTGAACCCTAAAGTTCAAAGTGGGGAATCAGCCTTGACATGGTGGCATAGCGGTGGAGATCGTTTTAACCCAAAA
>NW_020703963.1:0-4961 GCF_002925995.2 Terrapene triunguis | reverse complement strand
TGAATTGTTTTTTTTTTCTTTTTACATCCTCGGGAGTAGCTTGTTAGAAAGTCTCTGTTAACTCAGCAGCAGCCAGAGCTAAGTACATCCCAATTTCAGTCAACTGCAGAGGGGTGTGACCCAGCACAAGAGAACCAGGAAAATGACTACCAAAGAAGAAAAAGCTAAAGAGGAGGCCCACAAGAGAGCTATGGAGCTGAAAGAAAAAGAGATACAGCTGAGAGACAGAGAAGAGAAAGCCAAAGAGGCGGCCCACAAGAGAGAGATAGAGCTGAGAGACAGAGAAGAGAAAGCCAAAGAGGCGGCCCACAAGAGAGAGATGGAGCTGAAAGAAAAAGAGATGGAACTGGAAGCAGCAAGGACTAGGCAGGGTGCATCAGACCATCCTAACAACTCCTCTCCAGGTACCACTTCCCATCCCAGGAAATTCCCTACCTACAAGGCAGGCGATGATACTGAGGCCTTCTTAGAAAATTTTGAAAGGGCCTGCCTTGGATACAACATCCCTCCACCCCAGTACATGGTAGAGCTGAGGCCACAGCTCAGTGGACCCTTAGCAGAGGTGGCGGCTGAAATGCCTAAGGAACACATGAACAGTTATGAACTTTTTAAAAACAAGGCCAGAATCAGAATGGGGCTAACACCTGAGCATGCCCGTCGGCGGTTCAGAGCCCTAAGGTGGAAACCCGATGTGTCATTTACCCGGCATGCCTACCACATTCAAAAAAATTGGGATGCCTGGATATCAGGAGCAAATGTTAAATCTACGGAAGAGTTGCCCTTCCTATTGCAAATGGAGCAGTTTTTAGAGGGTGTTCCTGAGGAAATAGAAAGGTACATCCTAGATGGGAAGCCCAAAACTGTAACCGAGGCGGGGGAGATTGGAGCCAAATGGGTGGAGGTGACAGAAAAGAAAAAAGCTAGTAGCAGTTGGAGCGAATATCAGAAGGGGCAAGCCGAAACAAAACCTTACCACCGGGGACAACCCAAGGCCCCACCCACATCCCAAGGGAAACCCCAGACGCCTTCTCACCCCACCACACCAGTCTCCATCAACCAACATCGCCCCGGTGATACCTTAGCAGGGCGATGTTTTAAATGTAATGAACTGGGACATATAAAGGCTCACTGCCCCAAGAACCCTAACCGATTACAGTTCATTACACCCCAATCACACCAAAGATCCCCAGACCCAGATGCCTCTCTCATACCCTCGGAGCGAAGGGAAACCTTGAGAGTGGGCGGAAAGAAGGTTATCGCTTGGAGGGACACTGGGGCACAAGTGTCAACTATCCACCAATCCCTAGTGGACCCCAAACTCATCAACCCGGAGGCTACAGTGACAATTCAACCCTTCGTGTCACAGTCTGTAACCTTGCCTACAGCCCAGTTGCATGTCCAGTACAAGGGCTGGTCAGGAATGTGGACTTTTGCAGTCTATGACAATTATCCCATCCCCATGCTGCTGGGGGAAGACTTGGCCAACCATGTGAAGCTAGCCAAGAGGGTGGGAATAGTCACCCGCAGCCAGGCTAAGCAAGCTTCCACCCCCATCCCTGTTCCTGAGCCGTCCACCAGGGCCCCGTCTGTGTTACCGGAGACCCAAACACAGGTGGTGGAACCGGATCCCCTGCCAACGACTGCAACAGCCGTAGTGGATCCAAGCCCAGAGACCCAGCCAAAGCCAGTCCCGGAACCGGAACTGGCAACGCAACCAGCACCAGAACCATTGCCGGCACGGAGTCCAGCGCTTGCAAACCCGTCTACAACTCCAATGCCAGAGGGCACCAGTGAGCCTGAACTGGCGGAAGCAGCAGATAACCCTACCCAAGAGGCTCAGCCAGAGCCTGAGATACCACATAGTGCACCAGCGGACAGCGGTTCACGGTCAGTGGAAACAGCCCCAGCACCTACATCGCTTCCAGAGGGACCAAGCCCCAGTCCACAGTCCAAGGAGGAACTGATGTCTCCAGCATCAAGGGAACAGTTCCAGGCCGAGCAGGAAGCAGATGACAGCCTTCAGAAAGCTTGGGCGGCGGCACGGAGCACCCCACCGCCTCTCAGCTCTTCTAACCGATCCCGGTTTGTTGTAGAACAAGGACTTTTATACAAGGAAACTCTTTCTGGTGGGCACCAGGAAGACTGGCATCCTCAAAGACAGTTGGTGGTTCCCACTAAGTATCGGGTAAAGCTCTTGAGCTTAGCCCATGATCATCCCAGTGGCCATTCTGGGGTGAACAGAACCAAAGACCGGTTGGGGAAGTCCTTCCACTGGGAGGGAATGGGCAAGGACGTTGCTAATCATGTCCGGTCTTGTGAGGTGTGCCAACGAGTGGGAAAGCCCCAAGACCAGGTTAAAGCCCCTCTCCAGCCACTACCCATAATTGAGGTCCCATTTCAGCGAGTAGCTGTGGATATTCTGGGTCCTTTCCCAAAGAAGACACCCAGAGGAAAGCAGTACGTACTGACTTTCATGGATTTTGCTACCCGATGGCCGGAAGCTGTACCCTTAAGCAACACCAAGACTAAAAGTGTGTGCCAGGCATTAGCAGACATTTTTGCCAGGGTAGGTTGGCCCTCCGACATCCTTACAGATTCGGGAACTAATTTCCTGGCAGGGAACATGAAAACCCTGTGGGAAGCTCATGGGGTGAATCACTTGGTTGCCACCCCTCATCACCATCAAACCAATGGTCTGGTGGAGAGGTTTAATGGAACTTTGGGGGCCATGATACGTAAATTCATAAATGAACACTCCAATGATTGGGACCTAGTGTTGCAGCAGTTGCTTTTTGCCTACAGGGCTGTTCCACATCCCAGTTTAGGGTTTTCACCATTTGAACTTGTGTATGGCCGCGAGGTTAAAGGGCCATTACAGTTGGTGAAGCAGCAATGGGAGGGGTTTACGCCTTCTCCAGGAACTAACATTCTAGACTTTGTAAGCAACCTACAAAACACCCTCCGACACTCTTTAGCCCTTGCTAAAGAAAACCTAAAGGATGCTCAGGAAGAGCAAAAGGCCTGGTATGATAAACATTCCAGAGAACGGTCCTTCAAAGTAGGAGACCAAGTCATGGTCTTAAAGGCGCTCCAGGCCCATAAAATGGAAGCGTTGTGGGAAGGACCATTCACGGTCCAGGAGCGCCTAGGAGCTGTTAACTATCTCATAGCCTCCCCCACCTCCAACATAAAGCCTAAGGTATACCATGTTAATTCTCTTAAGCCCTTTTATTCCAGAGAATTAAACGTTTGCCAGTTTACAGCCCAGGAAACAGATGACGCGGAGTGGCCGGCAGGTGTCTACTACGAAGGAAAAAGAAATGGTGGCGTGGAAGAGGTGAACCTCTCCACAACCCTGGGACGTCTGCAGCGACAGCAGATCAAGGAGCTGTGCACAAGCTTTGCACCGATTTTCTCAGCCACTCCAGGACGGACCGAACGGGCATACCACTCCATTGACACAGGTAATGCTCACCCAATTAGAACCCCATCCTACCGGGAGTCACCTCATGCCCAAGCGGCTATACAAAGGGAGATCCAGGACATGCTACAGATGGGTATAATCCGCCCCTCTACCAGTGCATGGGCATCTCCAGTGGTTCTAGTTCCCAAACCAGATGGGGAAATACGCTTTTGCGTGGACTACCGTAAGCTAAATGCTGTAACTCGTCCTGACAACTATCCAATGCCACGCACAGATGAGCTATTGGAAAAATTGGGACATGCCCAATTCATCTCTACTTTAGACTTAACCAAAGGGTACTGGCAAGTACCACTAGATGAACCCGCTAAGGAAAGGTCAGCCTTCGTCACCCAGGCAGGGGTGTACGAATTCAATGTACTCCCTTTCGGGTTGCGAAATGCACCCGCCACCTTCCAAAGACTTGTAGATGGTCTCCTAGCGGGATTGGGAGAATCTGCAGTTGCCTACCTCGATGATGTGGCCATTTTTTCTGATTCATGGACAGAACACCTGGAGCACCTGGGAAAAGTCTTCGAGCGCATCCGACAGGCAGGACTAACTGTTAAGGCTAAAAAGTGTCAAATAGGCCAAAACAGAGTGACGTACCTGGGGCACCAGGTGGGTCAAGGAACTATAAATCCCCTACAGGCCAAAGTGGATGCTATCCAAAAGTGGCCGGTTCCAAAGTCAAAGAAACAGGTCCAATCCTTCTTAGGCTTGGCCGGATATTATAGGCGATTTGTACCACACTACAGCCAAATCGCCGCCCCGCTGACAGACCTAACCAGAAAGAAACAGCCAAATGCAGTTCAGTGGACTGATAAGTGTCAAAAGGCCTTTAACCAGCTTAAGGCAACACTCATGTCTGACCCTGTGCTAAGGGCCCCAGACTTTGACAAACCGTTCCTAGTAACCACAGATGCTTCCGAGAGAGGCGTGGGAGCAGTTTTAATGCAGGAAGGACCGGATCAAGAATTCCATCCTGTCGTGTTTCTCAGCAAAAAACTGTCTGAGAGGGAAAGTCACTGGTCAATCAGCGAAAAGGAATGCTACGCCATTGTGTACGCGCTGGAAAAGCTACGCCCATATGTTTGGGGACGGCGTTTCCAACTACAAACAGACCATGCTGCGCTACAGTGGCTTCATACCGCCAAGGGAAATAACAAAAAACTTCTTCGGTGGAGTTTAGCTCTCCAAGATTTTGATTTTGAAATACAACACATTTCGGGAGCTTCTAACAAAGTGGCTGATGCACTCTCCCGGGAAAGTTTCCCAGAGTTAACTGGTTAACAATTGTTCTTGGAATGAAACATATTGTTAGTTTTTATATAATCAGTAGTATGTCTAAAGGTACATGTGTCTTATTAACTCTGTTTTCTCCTAGAACTCCAGGAAGAAATCACAGCCAGTGTGGAACCGAACGTCCAACACTATCTGTGATTTGGGGGGCGTGTCATAACTATGAAGGGAAGGGTAACAGCTCTCTGTGTACAGAGAC
>NW_020703962.1:0-6175 GCF_002925995.2 Terrapene triunguis | reverse complement strand
TGAACCCGGCCCTTGCTGCTATCACTTGGCCTGGCAGAAGGGTTACATTTTTGGGGGCTCGTCCGGGATATCTGGGTCAGTACCCCTCGCAAGCACATCTTGGGTGATTCATTAACTTGGGAAAACCTAAAAATCTTCTTGTTGTTGTTTTGATCTGATATATTTGTAAAAAAAACTACAGTTTGTATAATGGCCCTACACTTGCTAGAGGACTGGTGCAAGGGGATGAATATTAACCCTAGGAACTGTATCTTGGTAACGGGAGTGCCGGAGGCGTTTGATGAGGGTGCAATAGAACCTATCTTAAGGGTATCCACTGAGTACCTGAGTAAGTGCAAAATGCGTGGGCGCATGTTTGTGAGGGAGGAGGGGGCTTTTGCTGTACTGTGCGAGCTGCCATCGGCTGTGGAACCCCTACAGGTTCCAGGCACGATAGCAGTGGAAGATGGTGAGTGGACGGTAATAACCACTGGGAGCCAGCCCTCACCAGTCCCTGCCTCGGATGTAGCGTTTTTAAAGAAAATGTCGGCCTTTTTGGGGAAAGAGGGAAAGACTTTGGCCGATATGCCAGGTCTGTTGGGCCTTGACCCAGGAGTCCCACCGCGGGAGAGTGCTCCTTCACCTGACGAGTGGGTGAAGGCTTTGGGGCAAGCATTAGAGAAGGTTATGCCACCCCACCCTGAGTCAAGCCCCTATCGTAAACTGAGGTTGTTTTCTGGGGGTCCCACCCCAATACCTGGGGAGGAAGCATTTGAACCCTGGCTGGAACACACCACTGAAATGTTGCAGGAGTGGGCGGTGCCGGATGCTGAAAAGAGAAGGCGACTAGTAGAGTGCCTCAGGGGGCCAGCCCTAGATGTGATTCGCACCCTGAAGCTCAGTAACCCTGGAGTCAAGGTGAAGGACTGCCTAGAGGCCCTTGATCATGCCTTCGGGAGAACCGAGGGCTCAGATGATGTCTATTGCAAGTTCCTCAATGCCAGGCAACAAAAGGGAGAGAAGGTTTCTGCCTATATCCAGAGGTTGGAGAAACTATTGCAGAGAGCCATCATGAGGGGAGCAGTGGCAGTTGGGCAAATGGACCGGACTAGATTGGCTCAGATTGTGAGAGGAATTCAATATCAGAACCCAATCCTTCTCCACCTCCGATTAAGAGAACGGCAAGATAATCCACCGAGTTACTCTCAGCTGATAAAAGAGGTCCGAGAGGAAGAAGAGAGGCAGGCAGCTGGTGAGGTTTGGGAGGTGCAGCCACACCAGGCGACTGGCACAACATCCATCCGAACGTCCAAGGCACTGATGGTGAATCCTCAAGAGGAACTTACCCAACGAGTGCAGGTCCTGACACAGAAAGTGGCTGAATTAGAGAATATCATCGATTCAGCAAATACTTCAAGGTACAAGGAACCCTCCGCTACCACGGTCCAGAAGACTACATTTAGAACCTCTGCCCCACTGAGGCAACAAGGGAAAGGACAATCCTTCTTCTGCTACCGGTGTGGCCAGGGAGGGCACATTGCTGCAAGGTGTCAGAATGCAGAGAATCCCACGCTAGTATATCAAAAGCTGAGGACCACCTGGGGAAAGTCGGGAAACGGCCCCAGGGCCTGGGAAGGGAGCCGCCTAGGCCTACAGGGTGTGGAGGCTCCCCTGGAAAGAACCATGCAGCCCGAATCCCACCAGGATTGATAGGACCCCGAGCGGAGGTAACTATAAAGGTTGAAGGGACAGAATGTAGAGCAGTGCTTGACACAGGATCCCAAGTGACTATCATATTCCAGTCTTTCTACCAGCAGATGCTTAGGCATCTGCCTATACGGCCCCTGACAGGGCTCGGCCTGTGTGGCCTCAGCATGGATGAATACCCCTATCAGGGGTATGTCATAGTACACCTGGAATTCCCAGAAGAGATTGCTGGGGTAAGACAGGAGGTGGACACTGCTGCTTTAATATGCCCTGACCCTAAAGGAGCCTCTGATGTGTCCGTGCTAATAGGGACCAACTCCAGCCTCTTTAAGGTACTTGCCGATTACTGCAGACAGCGAGCAGGGGACCAATATCTGAACACCTTGGTGATACACACACACTGTGCCGCAGCCTACAGAAAAATTGAGGACACAAGAAAAGTGATGCCTGATTTGCCAGTGGGAGCATTGAGGTATGCGGGCCCGGTCCCCTTAGTGGTTCCTGCAATGACAGAAAAGGAAGTGATTGTCATGAGTACCTGCCTAAAAGACAGTAAGGGAACATTAGCAATGGTAGAGCAGCCGACCGAGGGAGGGCTCCCAGAAGGAGTGCTGGTTCTCAGTGGAGTCATAACCCTACCTGCTGAAGCCCAGGAAGAGGTGACTATACTGATTGCTAATGAAACACGCCGTGACGTGTTTGTAAAACCAGGGCAGAAGATTGCAGACATCTTTGAGCCTGAAACCATTGTGAGACCCCAGTGTGAAGCTGAAGTTCCAGTGATGGACCCCGCAAAGTTTGACTTTGGGGACTCCCCATTGCCTGAGGAGTGGAAGGATCGCCTGCGGAAGAAGCTTTGTGAGAGATCCAAGGTATTCTCACTGCATGAGTGGGACGTGGGATGTGCCAAAGGAGTGGAACACCACATCAGGCTACAAGATCCCCGACCCTTCCGGGAGAGATCTAGGAGGATTGCTCTCTCTGAGATGGAAGACGTACGCCATCATCTTCAAGAGCTGATCGCGAATGGTATCATTACAGAGTCCCGAAGTCCCTACGCCTCTCCCATTGTGGTAGTTCGTAAGAAGAGTGGGAAAATCCGGATGTGTATTGACTACCGCACCCTAAACAGGCGCACTACAGTTGACCAATACACCATGCCTCGAGTACAAGATGCCTTGGACTGTTTGCTGGGTAGCCAGTGGTTCTCTGTGTTGGATCTTCGGAGTGGATACTACCAGATCCCTCTGGGAGAAGAAGATAAGGAGAAGACAGCCTTCATCTGCCCGTTAGGGTTCTACCAGTTCGAACGCATGCCCCAAGGGATTTCTGGGGCACCTGCCACATTTCAACGTCTTATGGAGAAAGTCGTGGGAGACATGAACTTACTGCAAGTGTTAGTTACTTGGATGACCTGATTGTGTTTGGAAGAACCTTGGAGGAACATGAAGAAAGACTTCTTAAAGTGCTTGATAGGTTGGAGGCGTATGGTTTGAAGCTTTCAATTGACAAATGCCAATTCTGCCGAACCTCAGTGAAGTATGTGGGTCACATCGTGTCCCAGGAGGGTGTGAGTACTGATCCTGACAAAATAGAAGCACTCACTACCTGGCCACATCCAAGTAACTACAGAGAACTCAAGACCTTTCTTGGATTTAGTGGCTACTACCGTAGATTTGTGAAGAACTACGCTACGATTGTAAAACCCCTGAATGATCTTACCAGGGGATACCAGTCCAACAAGAACAAATCTAAGACCAAGAATAAGAGGAGGCCTCCAAAGCCTCCTGTGCAGAGACACTATGGCCCCTTCGAACCGTTTGGGCCAAGGTGGGACGAGAGATGTGAGAGGGCTTTTCAGGAAATCATTACTCGCCTAACTCATGCCCCCGTCCTAGTCTTTGCTGATCCGAGCAAACCGTTTATCCTACATACTGATGCCAGTTTGGAGGGTCTGGGAGCAGTACTGTACCAGGAAGTGGAAGGCAAACATAAACCCGTAGCCTTTGCCAGCCGAGGACTGTCTGACAGTGAAACTCGCTATCCCATCCACAAGCTGGAGTTCTTGGCCTTGAAATGGGCCATCACTGAGAAATTTCGAGACTACTTGTATGGTGCTCAGTTCCAGGTGTGGACAGACAACAACCCATTGACTTACGTGTTAACAAGTGCTAAGTTGGATGCTACCGGGCAGAGATGGGTGGCCGCCTTGGCTAGCTATGAGTTCAGCATTCAATACCGATCAGGGAGAAGCAATGTAGATGCAGATGCATTGTCCAGGCGTCCGCAGGCACCTGAAGTGGCTATGATACCCATGGATGGAGTGAGGGCTATTTGCAGTGTGAGTCGCCGAGAGCCAGAGGCCCACGAGAGTCTTCATGGATGTGTTGCTGAAGCTTTGGGCCTGCCACCTGACTGCGTGCCTTCTGCGTCTGTGAACTATATTGCATTGGACCAATCTCCCTTGCCCGTGCTCAATGCGGCTGACTGGCAAGAAGCCCAGCTGCAAGATATTGACATTCGTGATACACTACTTGCCAAAAGGGAGGGGCGAAGCCCAGCTGCGGTTGTCCCCCCTAACCCGGAGGGTAAACTACTATTGAGAGAATGGACCAAACTAAAACTGATCCAGGGAGTGTTACATCGAATGACCACCGACCCTTTACAAAAGCAACGAGCACAACTAGTGCTGCCAAAAGAGTACAGAGCCCTGGCCATGAGGGCCCTGCATGATGACTTCGGACATTTAGGGATGGAGAGGACCCTGGAACTTCTTCGTAGTAGATTCTATTGGCCCCGGATGGCTGAAGATGTTCGTAGGAAATGTGAGACTTGCGCTCGATGTGTTCAAAGGAAGACTCTGCCCACGAGGGCTGCATATCTCAAGAACATCACCAGCACCAAACCTTTGGAACTAGTATGCATCGATTTCTTGTCTTTAGAAGTAGACAAGAGGAATATTGGGAACATTCTAGTAGTGACTGACCATTATACGCGATATGCGCAGGCATATCCCACGCGTGATCAGAGGGCCACCACTGTCGCTCGAGTACTGTGGGAAAAATATTTTTCAGTTTATGGATTCCCAGCCCGGATACACTCGGATCAGGGGCGGGACTTTGAGAGTCACCTTCTGAAGGAGGTGCTGAGGATAGCGGGAATTAAGAAGTCTAGAACAACGCCTTATCACCCGCAAGGTGATCCTCAGCCAGAGAGGTTCAACCGAACCCTATTAGATATGTTGGGGACTTTGCGACCAGAGCAGAAAGCAACCTGGAGCCAACATGTTGCATATCTGGTGCACGCCTACAACGCCACAAAGAACGATGCTACGGGGGTCACCCCATATCTCTTAAAGTTTGGGCGAGAACCAAGATTACCCATAGACCTGTGCTTTGGTGTATCAGAGGATGGAGATAGCTATGAAACTCATCAGCAATATGTATCCCGACTGAGAGAAAAGCTGCGGGATGCTTATCACTTAGCTACATCTGCGGCTCGGAAGAACGCAGACCGCAACAAACATCGATATGATGCTAGGGTACGTCTGCAAGAACTCCAGCCGGGGGACAGAGTCCTGCTGCGAAATTTGGGTATTGCTGGCAAACACAAGATAGCTGACAGATGGAAGGCAATACCTTACTTGGTGATGGAAAAGCTAGGGGACCTGCCAGTCTACAAGATCAAACCTGAAGAAGGTCCAGGGCAGACAAAGACAGTGCATAGAAACCTTTTGCTCCCGGTGGGGGAATTGGTAGGCACCCCGTATGAGATGGGCCACAACAGGGCAACTGGGCAGAATGAAGGTGCTGGACCAAAGCCGCCCACCAACGTGGACAGCCAGCCCCCTGCAGCTAACCTACCCCCATGCAGCACATCCGAGAGTGAGTCTGAGGAGGAAGACACAACCATGGTGTATCCTGGGATGGAGACAAGATTTCAGTCTCGATCAGCTGAATCAAAAGAGAGCTCCTCCTCTTCCGCCCTAAACCCCATGGCAGAAGTATTTAGGCCCATTCCTGACACCCCTGAGCCACTGGTGGGACCCCCATGTGATGACACACCCAGGTTATTGGACAGTGGAGACATACAGGTGGAGGATGTCCTGGGCACCTTGGACCCTCCACTGTTAGAACTAGAAATGCAGGAGCCTATACCAATAGCTGAGGGGCCCTCAAAGGAAACCTCTCCATCCATCGTTCAAGAGGCTGTCCCCCCTACCACGGCAACAGAGATTCTCCATAGACGAGACAGGGTAATAAGGCCAGTAAAACGGTTGACTTATGATGCACCTGGGGTGACTAGTGAGGAACCAATATGTTTAGCACACAGGCTTGTGGAAGCTAAAGTGGGCTATCTGAGGCCCTTTGGAGGGAACCAGTGAGTTGGTATAATAGGGAGTGTGATTTGTCGGGACGACAAATTCTCGGCTGGGGGGAGGATGTAAGCAGAGTCAGGATGAGCTCTACCCTGACATCTGGTGGTGAAT
>NW_020703961.1:0-1437 GCF_002925995.2 Terrapene triunguis | reverse complement strand
TGTAAGCAGAGTCAGGATGAGCTCTACCCTGACATCTGGTGGTGAATTATGGCGAGTGTGGAAAAGAACTCCAGGGGCTGATCTTGTTTGCATAGGCACACCCACTCGCCTGGCATGAAACACAGCAACTGAAAGTGGTTACTTTGGCTGGTGTGGGATCCCCAGTTTCTCTATTATTGGGGCAGGAAGAATAAAGTTTTGTTACCCTGATTCTGTGAATCAAGGCCAGTGGAACTGTTGTATGACAGAAGGACTGAGTGAATCCGTCACCATTACCTAAGTAGCATTTGCTTGTCAAGGGGCATGGGTTACAAAACCCAGTGAATTGAGAGAGGTTGGGGGCAGGTATTGGTACCTGGTGGTGTGGGGCCCCTGCGTGAGCCTGAAACACCAATTGCACCTCCTCCTCTCTCCACTGTTGAATGTCAGAGCTAACTTTGATTCCCTTAGGAGTCTAGTTACAGGCTGCTGAGCTGAGTTCACTTTGGGCCACTAGTGCACCAGCACTGGGGCTCCCCTACTATGAGCTGAAATCACTATGAGCTGAAATCACAAAAGAGCTAAAGTTACTAAGAGCTGAGATCACTGAGGCTGTGTTAACTAGTGGGGGAGCCTGAATTGCTAAGCGGCTGGCGGAGCAGTTTGCGGGGACGGCTGGAGGAGCAGCTAGCCGAGTGGAGCCTCGCGGGACGGTTGGAGCAGAGCAGAGCAGAGCGGAGCGGAGCTGAGCGGCTCACAGGTCGGTGAGCGGAGCAGAGCAGCTGGAGGAGCAGCTGGCAGAGCGGAGCCTTGCGGGGACGGTCGGAGCGGAGTGGAGCCGGGCGGCTCACAGGTCGGTGAGCGGAGCAGAGCAGAGCAGTTCGTGGGACGGCAGGAGCGGCTCGTGGTGAAGGCTGCGGCGGAACCCCACGGAGAGGCGGCCGGTTGGTCTCGGATCACGTAAGGTGCCCCTTAACACCCTGCGCCCCTCCCCCCTGAACTCTGGGGCTGCACTGACCAGGGACAGAGACTTTGGGGGGTTGTTGGACTTTTGGGACTTTGGTGATTCTTGGGTTGCTGGACCCGAGAGACTTTGGGGTTGTTGGACTTTTGGGACTTTGGTTGCGGGTTTCAAGAACCAACGGGAAAGGACACGGCCCAATTTGCTGGGGTGGGTCTTCACTCATGGTTTGGTCTATGAACTCTAGTTGTGGTGTTTTCCCAATTTAATGCTATGTCGTTTACCTCATGTTATTAAACATTTTTCTGCTACACCGAGGCTCTGTGCTTGCGAGAGGGGAAGTATTGCCTCTTCGAGGCGCCCAGGGGTGTGTGTAAGATTTTCCCAGGTCACTGGGTGGGGGCTCGAGCTGGTTCTGTGTCACGCTGTTGGGAAGGGACCCCTATGTACTGAACCCGGCCCTTGCTGCTATCACTTGGCCTGGCAGAAGGGTTACA
>NW_020703960.1:0-3655 GCF_002925995.2 Terrapene triunguis | reverse complement strand
CCACTTCCGGTTTGTGAGGGAAGAGGAAATGGTGCTTTGAGTACAGCAGAATTATGCAATATTTGCAGCTCTGAAGGCTGCATATGAAACTTGTCAGGAGCCCAAGGGCCGCACCTAATTTATATCTCCTTTTACATATCATGATTTTAATCAGAGCAAAAGGCACCCATTTGTGTTTTAGTTACAGAGTGCTGTAAGCATAAACAGTTTCACAGGACACCCAGAAAGACAGAACAAGCTTTGAGGGCAGCAGAGGAAGAAGCATGAACAGGAAGCCTGGCACCACTACTCCCAAACCAAATTCTTGATTTATCGTTCAAGAACCACATGCAGTACAGAGTGAAGGTCTGAGGCTGGCAGTTAGGCAATTGCAGTGTTTTGATTTGTTCAGATTCGTAACAGACAAAAGGCTATTCCCAAATACAAGAGACTCTCAAATAAGCTTGCATAAAAATAGCCCTCTCCAATAATTCTGGATTTGTCACTAAGCGAGCAAAATGTTTCCTTCATGAAACCCAAATTAGAGATGATCTAACACAGTAAATCAATTGATTCTAAATGACCTCCACTTCTTTGGTTTCAGCTGAAAGCAGGTGAACATTGTTGAAAACCTCTAAGTGGTTGAGCAAATGAATCTTGTAGTTTCTTGATCCATTTACCAAAGGGGCAACCATCACACACATACTTCCTGAGCATTTATTGGCAATTTATAAAGTGGGGAAGGTAATTTGGCTGAAGCTGTCCATCAAAGATAAGCTCTCAGTTCCAGGCATCCTCTGCTCACCTGGCAACTACAAACGCTCACTCCGTTCCCTAGAATTTGCAAATAAAGGCTCATATTCTCCAGATGTCACTGGCAGCTACAGCCGAAGGCCTCTGCATCTCAAACTGTCCTCATCCATGGCAAGCACAGGTCTTGAGTTTTAATATTTTTAAGTACATGGAAATATTTGTGTCAGTTAAGAATCAAGAAGTGTCTCCAGCCTTGCAGAGAGGGTTGTTGTTGGAGTCCCACCTCGTAGCTAACATATGAGAGTCAGTTTGCTTCAGTGTGTCTTCTTGTACAAATGTAATCTGATGAGGGATCTAGATGTGGCCAGATGTTTTTGCCACCCCCTGCTTTCTTTGCTTACGCTTCTCTTTGGCTTTTTCTGTTCCACTGGATTACTTAAATAATTTACAATTAAATAATTAAAGTTGACTTTTCCACTATCCTCGTTAGGCTTCAGAGTTAACATCCAAGGTGCTGGATAATGAGGATTTACATCTCTCAATGCTATTTTTCACGCTGCATACAGACACACAAACTACACATTAAAATGTATGAAACTTGGTTTGTATTGCCTTGGCAACCAAGGCCCCAATCCTGCAACCACACATATGCTTAACTTTACCACCCTGCGTGCAATGGTAGTATTTACAGTAGTAAAGTTAAGCACAAGCCTAAACATGTGCAGGCTTGGGGGTCTACATTAGTACAGTTTTTCCTTCTGTCTGGAGGGAATCTAATGAGTCAGCCTGCTCATTTCAAAGCCCATCCAACCCAGGGTTTGCAGACCTGTGTTTATTATGAGAAACTGAACCCCACTGAAGTTTTTCATTCACGTTTTTCATTCAAACCTTGATTTAAAAAAAAAAAAATCAAAAACAAAATTTTGACTTTTTCAAAATGTTTCAGTTTGACCAAAAAAAAGAAAGAAAAAAAAAGAAAAAATGTGTTTTTCAGCTAGTTCATCTTTTAGTTTATTTGGGGAGAAAAGGGAGAGAGGCAAATTGAAAAACCAAAAACTAAAACTGGTAATTGCGAGGTGGAGGTGTCAAAAAATGGAAAAAATAAAAAGGTTTTGGAGGTTTTTAAGGCCCGGTTTGACAAAGCCCTGGCTGGGATGATTTAGTTGGGAATTGGTCCTGCTTTGAGCAGGGGGTTGGACTAGATGACCTCCTGAGGTCCCTTCCAACCCTGATATTCTATGATTCTATGATTCTATGAAAACAAAATTGCAAAAAAATTTCAAGAAAGTGTCTTTTCATAGGAAAATTTTTACGAGATATACTTAACATTGTTCTATGAGCGCCATAAGAAATGAAATGTGACACTCAACATGCCAGTGTTCAAGGGCTTTGCACTGAATGCCCTTCCCTGTACCGCACGCCCAGGAGGCAGCACCCTCTCCGCGTCAGCCTTTTTCCAGGATAGTCTTTCTGCTCCCACTTCCTCAAGCACATTTGCTCCCCAAATATCCACAGCTCCTGGAGGAGCTAAGAGCATGTGTGTTTTGGGATGGGGGAAAACAGAAGACAGAGTCTGATGAATCTGTAAACTATCCCATTTGTAGCAAAGCATTTACTATCAAGGACTCTGCAATCATGATGGAAGTTTCTGTTTTTTAACTTTTTATTTTCATCATTATTAACATACATTAACTTTCCATGCACGTAGTAACAAATCTGATTCATAACCTGCATTTATTAGCTTTGAAAGACCCATTTGTGTTTGGTTAATCGCTTATCACTATCTGTATCTTTAGTTCGTTCAAATTCCAAAACATTCCAGACATTATAAAATCACTGGATCCTGATATAAGGCCATCAGTCATTTTTTCCATTGAAAGGATTTAATGTACTTTATTTCTCCATGCCACTAATGTTGGGTATGGGAGCATTTCCATTTACACAGGAAACATTTTTTGAATGCAGCGCATTGCAATTGGAATACAATTGCTTTTGCTCTTTGAGACATCGTGTTTGCAAAGCTGCCTGCCTAGCTTCTTTCCTTTGCAGAGTCTAATGCAGCAGCAAAGACATTGGCCTGGCTCGGAACGTGCAGCACGTGCAGTGTATAGTGATTGGCAGGCTCCTCCTCTTATTGCCGTGGAAACACAGGCACCTCTAACAGGCAGGAAGTTAAGGCACTGGGCAAAGGTGCAAAGTCCTTTGATAGATGTGGAGGTGGCAGCATCATCAGCCATCCAAGATCCAGCAGACAATGGCATTATCCTCATCCCAGGCCTAAGCAGTAGCCCTAGAGACTGGGGGGGGGTGTGGAGTGAATCAAATCAAAAGCCTGGTGACAAGCTGGGGAATCTATTAATATGCATCTGCTATAGCATGTCACCAGCCTCCTCCCTTGTGCACCACTCACCTGCCTGTCTCACCCTTGGCAGACAGCCACAGCAGGGACAAAGGATCCATGTGAAGGGGGCCACTGTAACTGCCAAAAAAGGAGGGAGGCAGGGACTAAAACCAGCTAATTTATTTGCTAAGAGTTTTAAGGAATGCTCTCTTTTGACTCTATGGTTTTTATTCTTTTGTGCTTCTGAACCAAGACTGTAGTGAGGCAAATGCGAAAGGCTGACATAGGCTGGAAAGTGTTGTTGCACAAAAATTCCTCTATTAAAACATGTTTTTAAATAGTGAATTCAGAGCTGTCAGTCTGGTACATTCCATACGCACTACCAGGAAACAGGTAGAGCAAAGACTGCAGTAGTGCAAGCTTTCCCATGCTGCCATGGCTATGTACCTGGAATGGGTTACCTAAGGAGGTGGTGGAATCTCCACCCTTAGAAGTGTTTAAGGCCCAGCTTGACAAAGCCCTGGCTGGGATGATTTAGCTGGGGTTGGTCCTGCATTGAGCAGGGGGTTGGACTAGATGACC
>NW_020703959.1:0-1347 GCF_002925995.2 Terrapene triunguis | reverse complement strand
GTGGAAGCGGCTCCTCCCGCCTGACGCGCCAGTTTCCCTCCCCCCCCAGGTGGAGATGTTCGGGGTGACGGCGGCGGAGAGCGGGGAGGAGAGCGCCGCCCTGCTGGAGGAGTTCCTCGCCCTGCAGAAGGAGATCTTCTCTGAGCTAGGGCTGCACTACAGGTGAGCAGGGGAGGGGAGGCTGGGAGTTCTGCAGGCCTCTGTCAAAAGGGGAGTATGGGGCAGGGGTGAGGGGCACCCCCACAAGGGTTACCCTGCCGCCCTCCTTGGCGGCTCAGGGCCGCTTCCCCGCTGGGCTGGGAAGTCGGCACCAGCACCCTGCTCCGGACCAGGTGCCCCGAGTGCTGGGATCAGTCCATACCTCCCACCGCCTGCCTGACTGGTCTCTCTGCGGCAGGGTCCTGGATATGCCCACCCAGGAGCTCGGGCTGCCCGCCTACCGGAAATATGACATCGAAGCCTGGATGCCCGGCAGGGGCAAGTATGGTGAGGTGAGAGCCGCCACCTGGAGCGGTGGGCGTGGGGGGGAATCCAGGCGCCAAGCGAGCAGCTTGTCCAGGGGATCTGGGGTGAAGGGGGCAGCCCTGGCTGAGATCTCCTGCTGCCCCATGTGCCTTGGCTCCCTTAGGTTAGGATCTCAACCTCAACGGCTGTCCACCCTCATGCTTCAGGTTGTGGGGGTGAATAGCCGTGTGGGGGGTCAGGAAGGAGATATAAAATCACACCCCCCCCTAATGCAAATACACTGGGGGGGTGGGTCCATTTGTGATGATTGGGGGGCGTGGGGTGGAGGCACCAGACCCACTGGTCTGTCTTGGGAAGGTAGGGAAAAGGCCAGGGGTAGGGGAGGGGACTGGTCTGGATGTGGGGACACCCAAACTCCTTTGGCAGGTCACGTGACTGCTTTTGTGTGTCACATGACTGCCGTCCCCCAAGCCACCTCCCGCCACACGGCCCCTCCTTGCTTTCCCAGATCTCCAGCACCTCCAACTGCACTGATTACCAGAGCCGGCGCTTGAACATCATGTACTGCGACCGGACAGGGCAGCTCCGCTACGCGCATACGGTGAGCGCCCGGGGCGGCGGGGAAATGGGGAACACGCACACACCCCAAAGGAAAACCCTAGGGGAGAAGGAGTGAGGGGTGTTTCAGGCGATTTCACGGGAGCTTCAGATCTAGCAGGGCTTGGGTGGGAGACCTACCAGAGCCTGGGTGCTGCACCTCAGCCCTGGGCGAGGGGTCCCTGTATAAACAACCCCCATTCCCCACCCCAGAGGTGGCTGCATCTCAGTGTTGGGTGAGGGGTCCTTGTATAAACAGCCCCTGTGGCCCACCCTAGAGGTGGC
>NW_020703958.1:0-2318 GCF_002925995.2 Terrapene triunguis | reverse complement strand
CCCCCCCCCCCCCCCCAGGTGGAGATGTTCGGGGTGACGGCGGCGGAGAGCGGGGAGGAGAGCGCCGCCCTGCTGGAGGACTTCCTCGCCCTGCAGAAGGAGATCTTCTCCGAGCTAGGGCTGCACTACAGGTGAGCAGGGGAGGGGAGGCTGGGAGTCCTGCAGGCCCCTGTCAAAAGGGGAGTATGGGGCAGGGGTGAGGGGCACCCCCACAAGGGTTACCCTGCCGCCCTCCTTGGCGGCTCAGGGCCACTTCCCCGCTGGGCTGGGAAGTCGGCACCAGCACCCTGCTCCGGACCAGGTGCCCCGAGTGCTGGGATCAGTCCATACCTCCCACCGCCTGCCTGACTGGTCTCTCTGCGGCAGGGTCCTGGATATGCCCACGCAGGAGCTCGGGCTGCCCGCCTACCGGAAATACGACATTGAAGCCTGGATGCCCGGCAGGGGCAAGTATGGTGAGGTGAGAGCCGCCACCTGGAGCGGTGGGCGTGGGGGGGAATCCAGGCGCCAAGCGAGCAGCTTGTCCAGGGGATCTGGGGTGAAGGGGGCAGCCCTGGCTGAGATCTCCTGCTGCCCCATGTGCCTTGGCTCCCTTAGGTTAGGATCTGAACCTCAACGGTTGTCCACCCTCATGCTTCAGGGTGTGGGGGTGAATAGCCGTGTGAGGGGTCAGGAAGGAGATATAAAATCACACACATCCACACACCCCTAATGCAAATACACTGGGGGGGTGGGTCCATTTGTGATGATTGGGGGGGAGTGGGGTGGAGGCACCAGACCACTTGTCTGTCTTGGGAAGGTAGGGAAAAGGCAGGGGTGGGGGAGGGGACTGGTCTGGATGTGGGGACACCCAAACTCCTTTGGCAGGTCACGTGACTGCTTTTGTGTGTCACATGACTGCCGTCCCCCAAGCCACCTCCCGCCACACGGCCCCTCCTTGCTTTCCCAGATCTCCAGCACCTCCAACTGCACTGATTACCAGAGCCGGCGCTTGAACATCATGTACTGCGACCGGACAGGGCAGCTCCGCTACGCGCATACGGTGAGCGCCCGGGGCGGCGGGGAAATGGGGAACATGCACACACCCCAAAGGAAAACCCTAGGGGAGAAGGAGTGAGGGGTGTTTCAGGCGATTTCACGGGAGCTTCAGATCTAGCAGGGCTTGGGTGGGAGACCTACCAGAGCCTGGGTGCTGCACCTCAGCCCTGGGCGAGGGGTCCCTGTATAAACAACCCCCATTCCCCACCCCAGAGGTGGCTGCATCTCAGTGCTGGGTGAGGGGTCCTTGTATAAACAGCCCCTGTGCCCCACCCTAGAGGTGGCTGCATCTCAGCGCCGGGCGAGGGATCCTTGTATAAACAGCCCCTGTGGCCCACCCTAGAGGTGGCTGCATCTCAGTGCCAGGCGGTGGATCCTTGTATAAACAGCCCCCATGCCCCACCCTAGAGGTGGCTGCATCTCAGCGCCGGGCGAGGGATCCTTGTATAAATGGCCCCTGTGCCCCGCCCCAGAGGCAGCTGCATATCAGTGCCAGGCAGTGGATCCTTGTATGAACAGCCTCCGCCCCAGAGGGGGTTGCATCTCAGTACCAGGCCAGGGGTCCCTTTGTCTGTCAGGTTGGATCATGCAGGGGGAAAGTTGCGTGTTAATAAATCCACCTGCCTTGGGGGCGAGCAAACGGGGTGGATTCTCATGGCTACAGGTCCCGGAGCTGCTCAGGAGGCCAGCAGCGACGGGTCACTGGCTGGTGACTAGCTGTGGGGAGGGTGGGACTAACCCGCCCCCCCGCATCCTGTCATTCGTTCTGTTCTTCTCCCCAGGTCAACGGCACGGCCTGCGCCGTCCCGCGGGTGCTGATCGCTCTGCTAGAGTCCAACCAGCTCCAGGTGCGCTCCCGTCCCGCCAGGGGGGACATCCGTACCCCATGTGCCCTGCGATCAGCTCCTGGGCTTGGCACCTCCTGGCCTGGGGGCAGCTGTCCCCACTGACCAGCAGCAGCGTGGAGGGGGCTGGGCCACACGGCCCGGGGAGAAAGGGCAGCGTTGTGGCAGCCTCGGTTTCTCTGCCCCAGCCGGGAGTAGAGAAGAGGGGAGGTTCCCCACTGAAACGGAGCCAGGCTGGGGTTGAATGTAGCAGGCACTTTCCCGGTTCCCGTTTCAGGCCAGACAGGGCCGACCTCCTGCATCACACGGGCCGTTAAGCAGCGCCCGGAGATCACTGGACTGCGCTCGCAGCATGGGGCAAGCCAGAGCGTTTGTCCCCGAGAGCCAGGTGCCCCTGCACTTGCAGGGAATGGATGAGGGGAGATCTCCCCAGAT
>NW_020703957.1:0-5076 GCF_002925995.2 Terrapene triunguis | reverse complement strand
TGGAATGGTGACTGACAATCTGAAGCTCCCCACGACCCGCCCTGTGAGGTAGGGCGGTGCTGTTATACAGCTGGGGAAACTGAGGCCCGGAGAGACTAAGTGACTTGGCCGTGATCGCACAGGGAGTCAGCGGCAGAGCTGGGCTCCGGGTTAGGGCTGTGCCCGCTGCGCCATGTTTCCGGGAGCATGTTGCCCAGTGGAAGTGGCTTGAAATGGTCTCTCTTCCTGTCTCTCCCCATACAGGCGCCTCTCTCACATCTCAGGCCACCGCTCCTATTATCTCCGAGGGGCCGGAGCCATGCTCCAGCACGCCCTCGTCCAGTTCACCGTCAGCAAGCTGGTGAAACAGGTACTTCCGGCCGTGCGGCGTGGGGGCAGCACGGTCTAGTGGTTGGAGCAGGGTGCGAGGCGTCTGGGCTCTCTCCCCAGCTTTGGGAGCGGAGTGGGGACTGGTAGCTGGAATGGGTAGGGGTTGGGAGTCAGGACTCCAGGGTTCTGTTCCCAGCTCTGGAAGGGGAGTGGGGTCTAGGGCTTAAAGCTGCGGGGGCTGGGAGGGGCTCCTGGGCTCTATTTCTGGGCTTGGGGAGGGTGGGAATCTAGTGGTTAGAGCAGAGATCCAGGACTCCTGGGTTCTGCTCCCAGCCATGGAAGGGGAGGGTGGGGCTGGGAGCCGGGACTGCTGGGTTCTATTTCCAGGCTTGGGAGGGGAGTGGGGTCCAGTGGTTAGAGTAGCCGGGGGGCGGAGGGGAGAGGAGGCGTCGTCAAGACTCCTAGGTTCTGTTCCAGACTGTGCCGCTGACCAGCCCATGTTTGAGGGGGTGTCAAGGATTGGGTTCATTAATAGGATTTTGAGGCTTTCCCCTCTGAGTTGCTGCTCCGTGCCCCGCCGGCGTCCTCGGATAGACCCTGTGTCCCGCGTTTGGTCGGTCTCAGGCCAGCTTCTGCCGTCGGCAACGCCAAACCGCCCCCAGAATTCAACCCCCTGGTCGGCAGCCTCCGCAGAGGCTGAATGGGGTCACGGAGCCCAATCTCCCCAGGGTCCCTGCAGGGCAGGCTGGGGCAGTCGCCCTGGATCCACTGCTGAGCGCTGGCCTGTAGGATCTTCTCCTTTCTCTCTCCCCGCCTAGGGCTTCATTCCGATGGCTGTTCCCGACCTGCTGCGAGGAGCCGTGTTTGTAAGTGCCCTGGGGACGGAGCCCCGGCCCCTCCCTGCCCAGGAACACGGACATCTCTGATTTCCCCCCTTCTCTGCTGGCCTTGGCAGTAGGGTCTCCCAGAGGCCGGCTGACTCGGCGCCGTGTTCCCAGCGCTGGTCCCCGACTCCTCTATCCCCGTGTTCCTGTTACAGCTCGATCCCGCCTGCCCCCAGCTCTGGGATCCCAGTGACGCTGGCTCCTGGCCCCTGTCTCTGCGTTCCCAGCAGTGCCAATTCCCGGCTGCCCATTCGCCCCCAGCTCTGCCGGCTCCCGGGTCCCTCTCTGCCCCCAGCTCCCGGGCACCCACCCCATCCCCCGGCTCTCCGTTGAGAGTGGCAGCTGGCCCGACTTCCCCCAAGCCCTGTATTCCCAGGGTCATACATTGCTCCTCCCCGTGTTACTGGTGCTCCCCGGGGGTCTGCCCACCCTGCTCCAGGCCCCTTGCAGTCCCCCTTGCCCTCCATTTCTCCCACTCGTAGCAGGGCCGTGGGTCCATCGGCCGTGCAGAGTGGCCGGCCACCTCTCGGAACCTGGAATTTGGGAGGGAAGGAGGACAGGCGTGATTCTGGATGAGCCGACAGGGTGGCCACCCAGGACTGGAGGTGCAGGGCTGGGGTGCTCTGCTGGAGAGCTGGACACCACGGAAATAACCAGGGCTCTGCAACCTCTGTCCTCCAGGAAGGCTGTGGCATGCAGCCCAACGCCGTCCCGTCCCCCGTGTACAACATCGACCCGTCCCGCTTCGAGGACCTGTGCCTGGCTGGCACCTCCGAGGTCGGCATCGCAGGTGAGGCAGGAACCGGCAGGCCATGTCCTTCCTCCGCTTCCTGCTGCAACACTGAAACACGCTGTGCCCCAGAGGTGGCCGCATTTCAGCGGCACTAGTGGGAATGGGGTGGAAGGGTCAATGTGAGACGAGGTCGGTCTCATCCCTGAGCCCCAGGGGGAGCCAGGCCCTTGGGCTGATGTCTGATGGTTTACGGTTCCTGCATTCACTGCACCTCCGACCCCACACCGGTGGCGGGGCATATTACCCCTTTAAGGGACCGGCTGGAGCTGGCAGCCGGGATGCAATCCCGGTGCGCCCTGCCCCGCGCTGGGGCTGTGTGTAAACAGGAAAAGGAAACTGAGCAAAAGAGAGAAGGGACCAGACCTAGGCCTGGGAAAATCTGTTTTTCAGTTGTAAGTTTGGCGGCTCTGAGGCCAGGCCCGCTTCTTTCCCGAGCTCCTCGAACGCTCCGGGAGCTAGGAACTCTGCCGGCACCTGCCTCTCCGCTTAGATCTCAGGCCTCCAGCCGGCACCTTCGTGGGGGCAGGATCCCACCATCCTCTTCCTCCCGGCGGGAGGCTTTGAGTTCGTCTGCCCTGGAGCTGGGAGCTGCCGTTCCCAGCTCTGACGGAGCCAGCGGGCTAAGAAAAGCGGTGTTGCCCCTCCCCTCCGAGACCCCAGGCACGTCCTCAGACTATCCCCGACTCTGCTCCGGCCGCACTTTTTCGCACGCTCACGCGACCGGAGCGAGGGCGGGTATGTCTCCAACAGAGCGCTCAGACACCGAGGGGCCGTGCCCACGCTGCGTGGCTTTCTTCCGGGCGTCTCCGAGCTCCGCCGGGTTCTCAGCACTCGGGTGCACCCGAGGGAATAGCGGGCGGGCGCTGCCAGTCCGCCCGGCTGTGCCAATGCTGCCTTCGGTGGTCTCGAGGCCGGGTCGGTCACACGGTGGCCGGCGGACGAACGCCGTCCCATTTCTGTGCCTGGTTCCTCCAGCTTGCCGTAGGCTTGTGTCTTCCGCCAATCCGGGGGGGTTTCTCCAGTCATCGGTGAACAGCCTGGGTATTACGGCGTCGGGTACCTCTGCCCATGCTGGGAATTGGACCCAAGCTCCGGCGGAGCCTTAACTCTCCGGCTGCGACGGTTCCACCAGCAGCTCAGCCCCCGCCGGTCTGTTCTCTCGGCCCGGCGGCAGGGTTAGCCGGTGGCCAGTCGCGGCCTGGTTATTCAGAACAAAAGTGCTCCGGGGAGAACAGATCTGGGGGGAAAAACCCCAAACCAGGAACCGCCAACGCTCACCCGTCTTCCAGCTGGCAGGTCTCAAAGACCTCTGGGCACCCAGCCGGGCCTGTCTCTGGGCTGGAGCAGAGTGACCCTCTGCCCTAGGTCAGGGCGGGCACTTTGTGCTGTTCCGAGCGCATCATGGGCCAGGGCCTCTGAGCCAGGGTGAGCAGCCTGGTGGTGGGAGTTCATTGTTTCAATGGGGGGGAAGTTACATTAATCCTCGCCCCCCAAAACTCCCCCTGCAGGGAACATGTTTTATCTCCGTTGCGCCAGCAGGACGGTCGCTAGCCAGCCCAGGAAGCAATCTCTAACGCTGGTAGAGGGGGCTCTGTCTATTCCCTGCTTTCTCCAGCCATCCAGCAGCGCAGGGGCCTTGGTCTTGTTGCCGCTGGACCCAGGAGAAGGGCTTAGCATGGAGGGGGCCACCCCATCGGCCTCTTCTGCGCCCCTCACTGAAATCCTCCCCCCTTTTCCAGGCTACTTCATGGATCATGCCGTGAATTTGGAGGACATGCCAGTCAGGTAATAACCTTCCCCCTTGCTCCACTTGGTTTGTTTTTCACAATCGGCTTCTTCCTTCCTGATCTGTCTCTCTGCTCCCCTCCCGGCCCCGCCCCTCCACGCAATCCCACCGCACTCAGCGCAAGAGCCTTCTCCCCCGCAGTGCTCGCCGTCCCGGGCACACGCCCCGTATTTCACCCACCCTGGCGGTTCTCTGGCTCATCCGGAATCGCGCCCGCCCTTCCTCCCTCGGCCCACTTGGTTTCTCTGTCCCTCCAGTGTCGTTTATTCCCTGCCAGGGGTTTGGGGACGTTGTGCACAGTAAATTCTTGTTGTATTTCGCAAGGGGGGGGGGATAGAACCCAGGAATCCTGACTCCCACAGCACCTCCTCCCCCCGCACTCCCAACCTCCTTCACTCCCCAGCCTGCCCCGAGCCCTCTCCTGTGGAGTCCTGGGGTTCTGTTCCTGGCTCGGAGTCGAACAGGGCAAAGTCTGAACTTCGGTGCCTTGGTTTCCCCACTCTGTCCAGTGGGGTTAATGATGTTCACTCCCATAGCAGCTGTGGGGTTTCTTTCCCCCACCCACCCCCGGAGAGGGCTGGAGCAGTGGGTTTAATTTCATGGCCTGGCCTGTCCCTTTGCCAGAACCGTGTGTTCCAGCACGTGCTACAGAACGGAGACAGACACCGGCAAGGAGCCCTGGGGCTTGTACAGAGTCCATCAATTCACCAAGGTAGGGGGGCCGTTCGTTCCCTTGGGGAAAGCAGGAACTGGGGGGAGAGGGGGAATGGGAGATTAGAACCCAGGAGTCCTGGTGCCCAGCCCCCCTGCTCTAATCACTAGACCCCTCTCCAAGAGCCACAGCCACCTTCCCTTTGCTGATTTGGGGGGAGAAGGTGAGCAGAGAGGTGCTTAGTTTCCATATTGGATCCCGCTCTGGGCTGCTCCAGCTACTGGCCGAGGGGGCTTATGTGTGTCGGCACCTGGGACCTGGACTGAGACCCCCTGTCCTACCCTAGCCTCTGACCCGCTGGGGGAACGGACCGCCAGCACCTCCTCCCCGGGGCTGGATCAGAACCGACACCCTCTGGGCCCACCACTCCCCACCAGCCTGGCATCTTCAGGTCAGGAGGGTCCCGTCGCAGGGCATTTACAGCTGGGTGGCATTCCGAGATCCCAGCCCCGGGGGACAGGGTCGATGCAGGTCGAGGGGAGGCGGCCTGGGACCCCTCCCCAATAAAAGGTCCGTGGGACAGCGCGAGGAGCGGCACCCGGTACCAGGCGGGGTGGAAGCGGCTCCTCCCGCCTGACGCGCCAGTTTCCCT
>NW_020703956.1:0-5179 GCF_002925995.2 Terrapene triunguis | reverse complement strand
TGGAATGGTGACTGACAATCTGAAGCTCCCCACGACCCGCCCTGTGATGTAGGGCAGTGCTGTTATACAGCTGGGGAAACTGAGGCCCGGAGAGACTAAGTGACTTGGCCGTGATCGCACAGGGAGTCAGCGGCAGAGCTGGGCTCCGGGTTAGGGCTGTGCCCGCTGCGCCATGTTTCCGGGAGCATGTTGCCCAGTGGAAGTGGCTTGAAATGGTCTCTCTTCCTGTCTCTCCCCATACAGGCGCCTCTCTCATATCTCAGGCCACCGCTCCTATTATCTCCGAGGGGCCGGAGCCATGCTCCAGCACGCCCTCGTCCAGTTCACCGTCAGCAAGCTGGTGAAACAGGTACTTCCGGCCGTGCGGCGTGGGGGCAGCACGGTCTAGTGGTTGGAGCAGGGTGCGAGGCGTCTGGGCTCTCTCCCCAGCTTTGGGAGCGGAGTGGGGACTGGTGGCTGGAATGTGTAGGGGTTGGGAGTCAGGACTCCAGGTTTCTGTTCCCAGCTCTGGAAGGGGAGTGGGGTCTAGGGCTTAGAGCTGGGGGGGCTGGGAGGGGCTCCTGGGCTCTATTTCTGGGCTTGGGGAGGGTGGGAATCTAGTGGTTAGAGCAGAGATCCAGGACTCCTGGGTTCTGCTCCCAGCCGTGGAAGGGGAGGGTGGGGCCAGGAGCCGGGACTGCTGGGTTCTATTTCCAGGCTTGGGAGGGGAGTGGGGTCCAGTGGTTAGAGCAGCCGGGGGGCGGAGGGGAGAGGAGTCGTCGTCAAGACTCCTAGGTTCTGTTCCAGACTGTGCCACTGACCAGCCCGTGTTTGAGGGGGTGTCAAGGATTGGGTTCATTAATAGGATTTTGAGGCTGCTCCGTGCCCCGCCGGCGTCCTCGGATAGACCCTGTGTCCCGCGTTTGGTCGGTCTCAGGCCAGCTCCTGCCGTCGGCAACGCCAAACCGCCCCCAGAATTCAACCCCCTGGTCGGCAGCCTCCGCAGAGGCTGAATGGGGTCACAGAGCCCAATCTCCCCGGGGTCCCTGCAGGGCAGGCTGGGGCAGTCGCCCTGGATCCGCTGCTGAGCGCTGGCCTGTAGGATCTTCTCCTTTCTCTCTCCCCGCCTAGGGCTTCATTCCGATGGCTGTTCCCGACCTGCTGCGAGGAGCCGTGTTTGTAAGTGCCCTGGGGACGGAGCCCCGGCCCCTCCCTGCCCAGGAACACGGACATCTCTGATTTCCCCCCTTCTCTGCTGGCCTTGGCAGTAGGGTCTCCCAGAGGCCGGCTGACTCGGCGCCGTGTTCCCAGCGCTGGTCCCCGACTCCTCTATCCCCGTGTTCCTGTTACAGCTCGATCCCGCCTGCCCCCAGCTCTGGGATCCCAGTGACGCTGGCTCCCGGCCCCTGTCTCTGCGTTCCCAGCAGTGCCAATTCCCGGGTGCCCATTCCGCCCCCAGCTCTGCCGGCTCCCAGGTCCCTCTCTGCCCCCAGCTCCCGGGCACCCACCCCGTCCCCCGGCTCTCCGTTGAGAGTGGCAGCTGGCCCGACTTCCCCCAAGCCCTGTATTCCCAGGGTCATACATTGCTCCTCCCCGTGTTACTGGTGCTCCCCGGGGGTCTGCCCACCCTGCTCCAGGCCCCTTGCAGTCTCCCTTGCCCTCCATTTCTCCCACTCGTAGCAGGGCCGTGGGTCCATTGGCCGTGCAGAGTGGCCGGCCACCTCTCAGAGCCTGGAATTTGGGAGGGAGGGAGGACAGGCGTGATTCTGGATAAGCCGGTAGGGTGGCCACCCAGGACTGGGGGGGCCCTTGCAGGGCTGGGGTGCTCTGCCGGAGAGCTGGACACCACGGAAATAACCAGGGCTCTGCAACCTCTGCCCTCCAGGAAGGCTGTGGCATGCAGCCCAACGCCGTCCCGTCCCCCGTGTACAACATCGACCCGTCCCGCTTCGAGGACCTGTGCCTGGCTGGCACCTCCGAGGTCGGCATCGCAGGTGAGGCAGGAACCGGCGGGCCGTGTCCTTCCTCCGCTTCCTGCTGCGACACTGAAACGCGCTGTGCCCCAGAGGTGGCCGCATTTCAGCGGCACTAGTGGGGATGGGGTGGAAGGGTCAATGTGAGATGAGGTCGGTCTCATCCCTGAGCCCCAGGGGGAGCCAGGCCCTTGGGCTGATGTCTGATCGTTTACGGTTCCTGCATTCGCTGCACCTCCGACCCCACACCGGTGGCGGAGCATGTTACCCCTTTAAGGGACCGGCAGGAGCTGGCAGCCGGGATGCAATCCCGGTGCGCCCTGCCCCGCGCTGGGGCTGTGTGTAAACAGGAAAAGGAAACTGAGCAAAAGAGAGAAGGGACCAGACCTAGGCCTGGGAAAATCTGTTTTTCAGTTGTAAGTTTGGCGGCTCTGAGGCCAGGCCCTTAGAAACTGGATTAAGCAGCTTCTTTCCCGAGCTCCTCGAACGCTCCGGGAGCTAGGAACTCTGCCGGCACCTGCCTCTCCACTTAGATCTCAGGCCTCCAGCCGGCACCTTCGTGGGGGCAGGATCCCACCATCCTCTTCCTCCCGGCGGGAGGCTTTGAGTTCGTCTGCCCTGGAGCTGGGAGCTGTCGTTCCCTGCTCTGACGGAGCTAGCGGGCTAAGAATAGCGGTGTGGCCCCTCCCCTCCGAGACCCCAGGCACGTCCTCAGACTATCCCCGACTCCGCTCCGGCCGCACTTTTTCGCACGCTCACGCAACCGGAGCGAGGGCGGGTATGTCTCCAACAGAGCGCTCAGACACTGAGCGGCCGTGCCCACGCTGCGTGGCTTTCTTCTGGGCGTCTCCGAGCTCCGCCGGGTTCTCAGCACTCGGGTGCAGCCGGGGGAATAGCGGGTGGGCGCTGCCAGTCCACCCGGCCGTGCCAATGCTGCCTTCAGTCGTCTCGAGGCCGGGTCGGTCAGACAGTGGCCGGCGGACGAACACCGTCCCATTTCTGTGCCTGGTTCCTCCAGCGTGCCGTAGGCTTGTGTCTTCCGCCAATCCGGGGGGGGTTTCTCCAGTCGTGGGTGAACAGCCTGGGTATTACGGCGTCGGGTACCTCTGCCCATGCTGGGAATTGGACCCAAGCTCCGGCGGAGCCTTAACTCTCCGGCTGCGACGGTTCCACCAGCAGCTCAGCCCCCGCCGGTCTGTTCTCTCGGCCCGGCGGCAGGGTTAGCCGGTGGCCAGTCGCGGCCTGTTTATTCAGAACAAAAGTGCTCCGGGGAGAACAGATCTGGGGGGAAAAACCCCAAACCAGGAACCGCCAACGCTCACCTGTCTTCCAGCTGGCAGGTCTCAAAGACCTCCGGGCACCCAGCCGGGCCTGTCTCTGGGCTGGAGCAGAATGACCCTCTGCCCTAGGTCAGGGCGGGCACTTTGTGCTGTTCCGAGCGCATCGTGTGCCAGGGCCTCTGAGCCAGGGTGAGCAGCCTGTGCTGGTCCCCATGGTGGTGGTGGGGGGAGTTCATGGTTTCAAGGGGGGGGGGGGGTTACATTAATCCTTCCCCCAAAACCCCCTCGTTGGCTTTAGATCCTGCAGGGAACGTTTTATCTCCTCCGCTGAGCCAGCAGGACGGTCGCTAGCCAGCCCAGGAAGCAATCTCTAACGCTGGTAGAGGGGGCTCTGTCTATTCCCTGCTTTCTCCAGCCGTCCAGCAGCGCAAGGGCCTTGGTCTTGTTGCCGCTGGACCCAGGAGAAGGGCTTAGCGTGGAGGGGGCCACCCCATCGGCCTCTTCTGCGCCCCTCACTGAAATCCTCCCCCCTTTTCCAGGCTACTTCATGGATCATGCCGTGAATTTGGAGGACATGCCAGTCAGGTAATAACCTTCCCCCTTGCTCCACTTGGTTTGTTTTTCACAATCGGCTTCTTCCTTCCTGATCTGTCTCTCTGCTCCCCTCCCGGCCCCGCCCCTCCGTGCAATCCCACCGCACTCAGTGCAAGAGCCTTCTCCCCTGCAGTGCTCGCCATCCCGGGCACACGCCCCGTATTTCACCCACCTTGGCGGCTCTCTGGCTCATCCAGAATCGCGCCCGCCCTTCCTCCCTCGGCCCACTTGGTTTCTCTGTCCCTCCAGTGTCGTTTATTCCTTGCCAGGGGTTTGGGGATGGTGTGCACAGTAAATCCTTGTTGTATTTCACAAGGGGGGGGATAGAACCCAGGAATCCTGACTCCCACAGCACCTCCCCCCCTCCCCGCACTCCCAACCTCCTTCACTCCCCAGCCTGCCCCGAGCCCTCTCCTGTGGAGTCCTGGGGTTCTGTTCCTGGCTCGGAATCGAACAGGGCAAAGTCTGAACTTCGGTGCCTTGGTTTCCCCACTCTGTCCAGTGGGGTTAATGATGCTCACTCCCATGGCAGCTGTGGGGTTTCTTTCCCCCACCCACCTCCGGAGAGGGCTGGAGCAGTGGATTTAATTTCATGGCCTGGCCTGTCCCTTTGCCAGAACCGTGTGTTCCAGCACGTGCTACAGAACGGAGACAGACACCGGCAAGGAGCCCTGGGGCTTGTACAGAGTCCATCAGTTCACCAAGGTAGGGGGGCCGTTCGTTCCCTTGGGGAAAGCAGGAACTGGGGGGAGAGGGGGAATGGGAGATTAGAACCCAGGAGTCCTGGCGCCCAGCCCCCCTGCTCTAACCACTAGACCCCATTCCCCTCCCAGAGCTGGGGAGAGAACCCAGGAGTCCCGGCTCCCCGCCCCCCTGCTCTAACCACTAGACCCCTCTCCAAGAGCCATGGCCACCTTCCCTTTGCTGATTTGGGGGGAGAAGGTGAGCAGAGAGGTGCTTAGTTTCCATATTGGATCCCGCTCTGGGCTGCTCCAGCTACTGGCCGAGGGGGCTTATGTGTGTCGGCACCTGGGACCTGGACTGAGACCCTCTGTCCTACCCTAGCCTCTGACCCGCTGAGGGAACGGACCGCCAGCGCCTCCTCCCCGGGGCTGGATCAGAACCGACACCCTCTGGGCCCACCACTCCCCACCAGCCTGGCATCTTCAGGTCAGGAGGGTCCCGTCGCAGGGCATTTACAGCAGGGTGGCATTCCGAGATCCCAGCCCCGGGGGACAGGGTCGATGCAGGTCGAGGGGAGGCGGCCTGGGACCCCTCCCCAATAAAAGGTCCGTGGGACAGCGCGAGGAGCGGCACCCGGTATCAGGCGGGGTGGAAGCGGCTCCTCCCGCC
>NW_020703955.1:0-3221 GCF_002925995.2 Terrapene triunguis | reverse complement strand
TGATTACACTGCTGTACAGCCAAAATGCTTCTGAAATAAATGTAGTCAAACTTTACTAATTCTGGGTCACTGAGAACGAAAATGATGCTTAAAATTGTTGATTGGCTCTAGTTTTCAAGATATGCTATTGGGTCAGTACATACGACCCTTGACTTGGGAATGGCGGAGGATAAGTGAGTTATAAAGGGAAGGGATCTCAATTTAAACCAGAAATGACTAAAATACATCTTGGACTGGATCTATGAATAAATCTATGACTGGGTTTGGACAGTACTTGCTTTTTAGGCAAAACAATGAATGATGCAATCTGAAGCTGGTATTGCGTCATACATGATATGAATTGCATCATGTTATTCCTAGAAGTCATGGATAATGCAATCATAACGAAGCTTACATCACTCTGCTGAACAAATTGCCCTATATCAGCTCTAGAAATCTTACAGTGTCGGGCTCTCTTATTTGTCAGTGTTTGATTTTGCAAAGGGACACATTTCTGTTTAGCCAAAGTGAGTAGAGATGCCTCGTACTTGTGTGAACAGTGCAGATAACTTCTGCTATGTTTGTGGTGAAGTGACTTTTGCATCACAAAAGCGCAGTATAACCACTATGGTTAAGAAAGCCTATCACCTTTATTTTGGCTGCAAAATTGGAGATCAGGACAAGAGGTGGGCCCCACACATATGCTGCAACACTTGTGCAACAAATCTTCGCCAGTGGTTGAACAGGAAAAGGAAATCTATGCCTTTTGCAGTGCCAATGATTTGGAGAGAGCCAACAGATCATACCAGCAATTGTTACTTCTGCATGGTGCCTCCAGTTGGGAAAGGTGTGTCAAAGAAGAAAAAGTGGACTGTGCATTATCCAAACATTCCATCAGCTATACGCCCAGTACCCCACGGAGAAGGACTGCCGGTTCCTGATGCACCAGAATCATTCTCACTTGAGTCAGACGAGGAAGAGGAAGAGGATGAAACTTCTGGTCCTGAACCATCAATGTTACAGGACCCACATTTTCTCCCATCCTCCTCCTCTGAACCACACCTCATAACACAAGGTGAACTGAATGACCTTGTCAGGGATTTGGAACTACCCAAGAGTAAGGCAGAGCTGTTGGGCTCCAGACTACAGCAGTGGAATCTCCTGGCAGGTGATGTTAGGGTTTCCATGTTCCGTGACCGTCAAAAGGATCTTGTCCCATTCTTCTTCATGGAAGGTGATCTTGTAGCCTGCAACAACATCGATGGTGTGATGGCAGCCCTCAACGTCGTTCACGATCCAGATGAGTGGAGACTCTTCATTGATTCATCGAAGACGAGTCTTAAAGCTGTTTTACTGCATAATGGCAATGGTTTGCTATCAATTCCAGTTGGTCATGCAGTCCATATGAAGGAAACCTATGACAACATGAAACAACTTTTGAGGTGCATAAACTAGGACCAACATCAGTGGCAGCTTTGTGGCGATTTGAAGGTTGTTGCTCTCTTGCTTGATCTGCAGACTGGATACACAAAGTACTGCTGTTTTCTCTGCGAATGGGATAGTCGTGCAAGAGATTCCCACTACATCAAGAAAGATTGGCCACTCCGACAGTCATTGGAGCCTGGGAGGAAAAGTGTTCAGCATCCACCACTTGTTGAATCAAGGAAGATTTTGTTACCACCCTTACACATCAAGCTGGGTCTGATGAAGAACTTTGTCAAGGCCATTGACAAAACACAAGCAGCTTTCAAGTACCTCCGTGGAAAATTTCCAAGGTTAAGTGAAGCTAAGATAAAGGAAGGTGTCTTTGTTGGTCCTCAGATTCGTGAACTTCTTCGAGATGATGCATTTGACCATGCACTGCGTGGCAAGGAAAAGACGGCATGGAAAGCCTTCCAGTTAGTGGCAATAAATTTTCTCGGAAACAACAAGGCAGACAACTACAGGTTGTTGGTGGAAAACCTCCTCAAGGCATACAAAAGCCTTGGTTGCAACATGTCACTAAAGATACATTTTTTGCACTCTCATCTAGATTTTTTTCCACCGAACTGCGGAGCAGTGAGCGACAAGCACGGCGAGCGATTTCACCAGGACATTGCAACAATGGAGAAACGCTATCAGGGCAAATGGAGCCCATCAATGCTTGCAGACTATTGCTGGACAGTGACAAGAGATGCTCCATTTAATGAATACAAGAGACAAGCCAAGAAGCGCCGAGTAGACACTGAATAGGACTAAACTATGTACATAATAGTTTTTTGCCTTTTGTTTCATAATAAATGTTATTTATATAACCCTTTTGCTGATTTTTAAAGTGTTACATAAACAGGACAGGTGAAATATTATCATGTAAAGCAACCATAAACACATGAAAAGACCTAGGTTTACAATTTATGATTAAAATTCTACTATCTACACAATATACATAGACATAAAATGTAAAAACTTAAATATCTTAGAAACAGTAACCAATCAGTTGTTTTAATTGTCATATTTGAATTCAGCACATCAAAATACATAATAAATAGCACATTTTATCTCTGAAGCAGACGACTTCTCAAAAATTGTAGACCAGTATTATATAAGAAAGGTAACCACTGGTAAGTGTAGACCCAGCTTGGCATTTTATGATTTTGTTTTATATGAAACCATTCCTGTTTCCATTGTTCTTACTCACTGTCCCCTACATTTTAGCTTTTGATAATAAACTTATGATTGTTTTTACTGTAGCTCTATCTCAGTGCTGTGATGTTATATAGGAACTGACTCTCAATGTACACTGGGGATAGCGAATCTGGCAATTTCTGAGACTGTCCAGCGACCGGAGCTGGATACTACAGGGGAACATTTCAAAGGTGATTGAGGATTGGGTTACACCTCTTGTTAAACCACAAGGCAAAGTAAGCGCTGACAGAGCCCTGAGGAGATTGTTTGGGTGGCTAACAGACGGGTGGTGTCAGGGAGCTGACATCCAGCACCAGCAAGTCTTCCTCTCACTGGGATCAGTGGGGTAATTGTCCTGGGCATCCCGAGAAAGTGTCACAAGTTCCCAGCTGTGCCAGGTCCAAGCACTAGAACTGTGAGCAGGGAGGCTGTCTCTCCTGTGCTTTCAAAGACTCTCCTACTGGGCCCAGGAGGCATGAGCCACCTGAACTGAATAACTGAATGCAGAGGGGAAAAGAGCTGGACCTGAGATGTGTGTGTGTGTGTGTGTGTGTGTGTGTGTGTGTGTGTGTGTGTGT
>NW_020703954.1:0-3928 GCF_002925995.2 Terrapene triunguis | reverse complement strand
CACTCCCTATGCTTGAGTCTGATCAACTCACCATAGCTTTGCTGTATGCCAAATAAAGGAACCTGAGTGATGAAATCCAGAGTCGAACTGAGTGTTTTGGATCCCAGAGAACTGGTGAAGGTATTGTGGATAAGCCGAAAAGAAAAAGTCTTGGAGGGAATCCCAACACCATGGTAGCTAACAATGTTTCACCTCACCAAAAGCTACATGCTACATGGTGATTTTCCTGTATCCTGCTCTTATAACTGGTTTTCTGGTCCTCTTTTCTCACAGCTCCCTACAAAAGCACATCTTAGAGTGTATTGACCCATATGCTACTACTGTCATTGTGTGAACATGTCCTCCAGGCACTCTGTCTCCTGATGAGGCATTCTGGCATAGCTTAAATTTAGAGTATGTCTACACTACGAAATTAGGCCGAATTTATAGAAGTCCGTATTTTAGAAATCGTTTTTATACAGTCAATTGTGTGTGTCCCCTCACAAAATGCTCTAAGTGCATTAAGTCGGTGGACTGCGTCCACAGTACCGCGGGTAGCCTCTACTTCCGGAGCGTTGCACTGTGGGTAGCTATCCCACAGTTCCCGCAGTCTCCGCTGCCCATTGGAATTCTGGGTTGAGATCCCAATGCCTGATGGGGCGAAAACAGTGTCGCGGGTGATTCTGGGTACGTCGTCAGGCCCCCACTCCCTCCCTCCTTCCGTGAAAGCAATGGCAGACAATACTTTCGCACCTTTTTTCAGCCCAGATGCCATAGCACTAGGATCATTGAGCCTGCTCAGATCACCACGGCAATTATGAGCACTATAAGCACCAAGCACATTATCCTGGAGTATATGCAGAACCAGAACCTGCCAAAGCAAAACCAGGCGAGGAGGCGATGGCAGCACGGTGACAAGAGTAATAAGGAAATAGACATGGACATAGACTTCTCACAAAGTACGGGTCCCGGCAATGTGCACATCATGGTGTTAATGGGGCAGGTTCATGCCGTGGAACGCCGATTATGGGCCCGGGAAACAAGCACAGACTGATGGGACCGCATAGTGTTGCAAGTCTGGGACGATTCCCAGTGGCTGCGAAACTTTCGCATGCGTAAGGGCACTTTCATGGAACTTTGTGACTTGCTTTCCCCTGCCCTGAAGTGCCAGAATACCAAGATGAGAGCAGCCCTCACAGTTGAGAAATGAGTGGCAATCGCCCTGTGGAAGCTTGCAACGCCAGACAGCTACTGGTCAGTCGGGCATCAATTTGGAGTGGACAAATCTACTGTGGGGGCTGCTGTGATGCAAGTAGCCAACGCAATTAAAGAGCTGCTGATATCAAGGGTAGTGAGTCTGGGAAATGTGCAGGTCATAGTGAATGGCTTTGCTGCAATGGGATTCCCTAACTGTGGTGGGGCGATAGACGGAACCCATATCCCTATCTTGGCACCAGAGCACCAAGCCAGCAAGTACATAAACCGAAAGGGGTACTTTTCAATGCTGCTGCAAGCACTGGTGGATCACAAGGGACGTTTCACCAACATCAACGTGGGATGGCTGGGAAAGGTACATGACGCTCGCGTCTTCAGGAACTCTGGTCTGTTTTCAAAAGCTGCAGCAAGGGACTTTCTTCCCAGACCAGAAAATAACAGTTGGGGATGTTGAAATGCCTATAGTTATCCGTGGGGACCCAGCCTACCCCTTAATGCCATGACTCATGAAGCCATACACAGGCAGCCTGGACAGTAGTCAGGACCTGTTCAACTATAGGCTGAGCAAGTGCAGAATGGTGGTAGAATGTGCATTTGGACGTTTAAAAGCACGCTGGCGCAGTTTACTGACTCGGATAGACCTCAGCGAAACCAATATTCCCATTGTTATTACTGCTTGCTGTGCGCTCCACAATATCTGTGAGAGTAAGGGGGAGACATTTATGGTGGGGTGGGAGGTTAAGGCAAATTGCCTGGCCGCTGATTACGCACAGCCAGACACCAGGGCAGTTAGAAGAGCACAGCAGGGCGCAGTGCACATCAGAGAAGCTTTGAAAACCAGTTTCATGACTGGCCAGGCTACGGTGTGAAAGTTCTGTTTGTTTCTCCTTGATGAACACCGCCCCCCACCCTTGGTTCACTCTACTTCCCTGTAAGCTAGCCACCCTCCCCTCCCCCCTTCGATCACCGCTTGCAGAGGCAATAAAGTCATTTGTTACTTCACATTCATGCATTCTTTATTAATTCATCACACAAATAGGGGGATAACTGCCAAGGTAGCCCAGGTGGGGTGGGGGAGAAGGGAAGGACAAGGACACACTGCACTTTAAAACTTTAAAACTTATTGAAGGCCAGCCTTCTGTTGCTTGGGCAATCCTCTGGGGTGGAGTGGCTGGGTGGCTGGAGGCCCCCCCACTGCGTTCTTGGGCGTCTGGGTGAGGAGGCTATGGAACTTGGGGAGGAGGGCTGTTGGTTACACAGTGGCTGTAGCGGCGGTCTGTGCTCCTGCTGCCTTTCCTGCAGCTCAACCATACGCTGGAGCATATCAGTTTGATGCTCCAGCAGCCGGAGCATTGACTCTTGCCTTCTGTCAGCCTATCTGAGGATAACACAGAGAGATAAGGAACGGATGTTTGAATGCCAGCAAACACCGGGACCATACGCTGCCATGCTTTGTTATGCAATGATTCCAGACCACATGCTACTGGCCTGGCGTGGTAAAGTGTCTTACCATGGCGGACGGAATAAGGCAGCCCTCCCCAGAAACTTTTTGCAAAGGCTTTGGGAATACATCCAGGAGAGCTTTATGGAGATGTCCCTGGCGGATTTCCGCTCCATCCCCATACACATTAACAGACTTTTCCAGTAGCTGTACTACTGGCCGTGAATGCCAGGGCAAATTAATCATTAAACATGCTTGCTTTTAAACCATGTGTAATATTTATAAAGGTACACTCACCAGAGGTCCCTTGTCCACCCTCAGGGTCCGGAAGCATGCCTTGGGTGGGTTCAGGGGTTACTGGCTCCAGGTCCAGGGTGAAAAACGTATCTTGGTTGTTGGGGAAACCGGTTTCTCCGCTTCCTTGCTGTGAGCTATCTACAATCTCTTCATTATCATCTTCCTCATCCCCCAAACCCGCTTCCGTGTTGCATGATTCTCCATTGATGGAGTCAAAGCACAGGGTTGGGGTAGTGGTGGCTGCACCCCCTAGCATGGCATGCAGCTCAGCGTAGAAGCGGCATGTCTGCGGCTCTGCCCTGGACCTTCCGTTTACCTCTCTGGTTTTGTGGTAGGCTTGCCTTAGCTCCTTAATTTTCACGCAGCACTGCTCTGCGTCCCTGTTATGGCCTCTGTCCTTCATGCCCTTTGAGACTTTTTCTAATGTTTTGGCATTTCGTTTACTGGAACGGAGTTCAGCTAGCACGGATTTGTCTCCCCATAGGGCGAGCAGATCCCGTACCTCCTGTTCGGTCCATGCTGGAGCTCTTTTGCGATCCTGGGACTCCATCATGGTCACCTCTGCTGACGTGCACTCACCTGCACCTTCTCACGCTGGCCAAACAGGAAATGAGATTCAAAAGTTCGCGGGCCTTTTCCTGTCTACCTGGCCAGTGCATCTGAGTTGAGAGCGCTGTCCAGAGCGGTCACAATGGAGCACTCTGGGATAGCTCCCGGAGGCCAATACCATCGAATTCTGTCCACACTACCCCAAATTCAACCCGGCAAGGCCGATTTCAGCGCTAATCCCCTCATCGGAGGAGCAGTAAAGAAATTGATTTAAAGAGCCCTTTAAGTCGAAAAAAGGGCTTAGTTGTGTGGACGGGTCGAGGCTTAAATCGAGGTAACGCTGCTAAATTCGACCTAAAATCGTAGTGTAGACCAGGCCTAAAGGTATTAATAAAATACAATTGAGTAGTGTGTTAGATGCAAACATGCATCACGTTTGGCAAAAAA
>NW_020703953.1:0-3440 GCF_002925995.2 Terrapene triunguis | reverse complement strand
TTACTTACAGTTCAAACAAATACAATGTATGAAACAGCAATCAATTTTAAAAAATAGGGGAAAAACGTCAGGGCAGTTCACAGTCTGTTCCTCACAAGTCCCAGGCCTCCTTCTCAGGCCCTGGCTGTGCTGCAGGGATGCTGTGGGTCAGGCACTTGCTCTGGCGGTGGCCACACACCCTCAGGCTCTAGGTGGCAGGACCCTTCTTCCCAGCGTCGCCCCCACCCCGTCGGGGTTATGATCCCCCTCCAAGTCTGCTCTGCCAGGCGTCTTCGCTGGGGGCGTCTCCCTGCACTGGGCACGCTGCCCAGGGTCCCCCTCGTTCTCACCAGCTGCTCACCGCACCTGGCTTTGGACTGTTCCAGCCCCAGCTCCACTCTGCCTCAGCACGGCTGCTGCTCTGCCTTCAGCTCCCAGGGCTGCTTCTCTGGCCTCTCTGGCTCTGGTTGCTGCAGCTCTGCTCCCGGGACAGGTCTGCTCTGCAGGCTGCTTCTGTGACTCTGCTCCCAGCTCTAACCTGCTTCCTGGCTGTTTGTCTAGCCCCTCTGGGTCTGACACAGCTCTGCTCCCCAGCTCAGCTCGGGCCCCTGCTTTCTCCTTAGCTCAGCTCCACTCTGTCTGACCCAGGCAATTCCAGCTCACACGGAGGACGGGACCCTCCCTGGCCTCCTGACTCCCTGATTAGCCTGTCCGCCCTGTCAATCAGGCTGACCTGGAGCATTGGCCTCTCCCCATTGTTCCTGGGGACTGTCAGTCTCAGGGCCCTGATTTCCCATTGACCCTTCCCCTTTCTTTTGGTACTGGTAGCTAGCCCACCACAACATCCCCTTTATACATTGCTTGAAAATGTGACCCAAGTGTAAACCTAACTGCTCAGAAACCAAAATAAAAAGGATCAAATTTTTTTCATCTTTTAAAATCTGATTATTTCTTAGGCCCAACTCATGATTTTTCAATGTGTGGACGTGGCAGTCCTGCAAACGTGGTAAAAGTCATCAAGTCATCAAGAGTTACAAGGGAGCTTCCAATTCCAGCCATGCTAGCAAGCTGAAGTCAATATCAGAACTGCTGGGCTGTGTGCACCATTAGGATGCCAGTAGCTGCAAGCAACTCTGGCTCATAACAGAGTTTCTCCATTTTAATCTAGGATTCCCCTTTTGCTCTGTTCATTGACTCAGCCTTATTGATTAAACACCAACTTAATAATTCATAGATATCCAGAGCACCAATATATACATCTTTTACAAAACCATCATTGAGATCAAAGAGTCACAGGAAATCTTACAAAACTTGTTTGAAAAATTAAAGTTATTCCCGGTTTAAAAAAAAAAAATGAGCCCAAATTAAGGGTGGAGTAGTAGTATATCTTCAAGAGGGGGACTTCAATGAATACTGTACTTTTGGCAAACACTGGGAAGTCAGCAAAATCCGCATTAAGGTTATACTTCTTAAATAGTTTGGAAATAGGGAAAGGTACAGTTAGTGTCACCGGAACAACCTCCCATACCACAATCCACACAGCATTCAAAATTAAGAAACAACGTACAGCAACTGAATTTCGACATAGAACTGCTCTCAGCTTACAAATATATTGTTTTGTCTAAATCCCAGTCCTGCTGTGTTAACTCATTCTAGGATCCAAGTGCATGTCTATACTGCAATCAAAGGCGTGACTGCAGCTCCTATAGACATACACATGTGCGATACATGGTGGTGGGGGGGGAGAGTAGCTCCCTTTGATGGACACCACAGGGCTGGCCTTACCATGAGGAGAACTGAGGCGACCACCTCAGGTGCCAGACTGTGAGGGGGCGCCACTAGGACCCAGAGTGTAGAAAACTCTGTCTGCTGCTGGTGCATATGTATTCTTTCTGCTTCAGATGCACAGAGATGGTGGAGTGCTGTGCTGGAGGAAGGAGGGCACAAGAGACATAACAGGCAGGCAGGAGAAAAGGTGAGAGGGAATAACAGAAAGCAGCAGGAAGAGAGAGGAGGAGGAGCCTCTTATGTACCTCTCTAGCACCCCCAGGAGCCTGGACTGATTAACACCAGCTTCTCAAGGAGCTTCATGTTTCCTGCTGCTTCCCTGAACCCACTTGAGGAGAACAGGCAGTCAGCTGAAGTAGTAGGAGCCAGTTAGGCCCTTAAGACGCTGATATCTTCCCTCACTCCGGCCCTGCTACCAGCCTGCTTATTTGTCCCCTTCAATTGAGTGTTGAGAGCCACTATAGCTGGCACAGAACAGCAGTCATGAGTGAAAGAAGAAAACGCCCCTCTGGGGTAGCATTCAGAAAAAGAAAGCAAGCAAAGGAAGCTTTTCTATCTAAGCAGGAAGGAGCTCTCCTGAGATACATAGACACAAATGTTCATGGTGAGCCTTCTGGCCCCAGTGAAGATGTGAGAGGTGAGGAGATGCCTGATCTTCCAGTTAGTCAGAGTGCAGGTGACCTGGCAGCTACTGCAGCATCCATATCTCCATCTCAAATGGATGTAACCATGCACATTCCTGAAGAAAAGTGTAGATCAGAGAAGAGTGTGGTGGAGGCGCAAGAAACAGCTGCTGCTGAGTTTAGTTCCTTAAGTTTAGATGATCCAGGACTGTGGACCCACTTGAGCAGTAGCCTGAGGGACTTCCTTGTACTGCATGGGCCACAGCAAGTGAAAAACTTCATGTTCCCCAAAGACAATGAAAATAGAAGTTTCCATCCACACATTACTGGCATGAAATCCCCAATGGTGACAAAGTGGAGAGGTCAGGGCTTATGTACTCAAAAACCCAGAATGCTGCATACTGTTTTTGTTGCAAACTCTTCCAGTCTAATGTTCCAGCCTGTCCTAACTATAAAGGGAAGGGTAACAGCTCTCCTGTGTACAGTACTATAAAATCCCTCCTGGCCAGAGACTCCAAAATCCTTTTACCTGTAAAGGGTTAAGAAGCTCGGGTAACCTGGCTGACACCTGACCCAAAGGACCAATAAGGGGACAGGATACTTTCAAATCTTGGGAGGGGGGGAAAGGCTTTTGTTTGTGCCCTTTATTTAGGGGGTTGTTCGCTCTTGGGACTGAGAGGGACCAGACATCAATCCAGGTTCTCCCCATCTTCCTAAACAAGTCTCTCATATTTCAAACTTGTAAGTAAAAAGCCAGGCAAGGCGTCTTAGTTTTACTTTGTTTTCTCAACTTGTAAATGTACCTTTTACTAGAGTGTTTATCTTTGTTTGCTGTACTTTGAACCTAGACTAGAGGGGAGTCCTCTGAGCTCTTTAAGTTTGATTACCCTGTAAAGTTATTTTCCATACTGATTTTACAGAGATGATTTTTACCTTTTTCTTTAATTAAAAGCCTTCTTTTTAAGAACCTGATTGATCTTTCCTTGTTTTAGATCCAAGGGGGTTGGATCTGTATTCACCAGGAGTTGGTGGGAGAAAGGAGGGGGATGG
>NW_020703952.1:0-3034 GCF_002925995.2 Terrapene triunguis | reverse complement strand
TGCTGTCCTGATTGCTGGCAGCAGAGACTGGCATTGCTTTCAATGTGAAAGGAGGCCAGTGCTACTGCTGGAGTTTTAAGCAGCCACAAGTCTGCGGCTTACCGTTATTGCCCGCTCCAGAAGTTCAGGTCTCCAGCCACAGTTCTCTGAACACTCCAAGAGCTCCGCAAGTCCACAGGCACTGAAGGCGACGGCCGAAAATTCGACCTTGTCCTGAGTGCGCATGTGAGAGGTTCAGTGCATGGTCTTGTTCACAGAGAAAGACTAGGTTCTTTGTATACAATTTCATTTATCTGTCTCAGGAATTCACTCCCTTTTTAAAATTCACACAGACACATCTGCGACTGTCTCCCAACCCAGCCTGTCAGCACACTCCCAGAGGCTAGCGCAGATTAGGCGGAGGAAGAAGAAGACGCGTGAAGACATGTTCTCAGAACTAATGGGCTGCTCCCGAGCCCAGGCAGCCCAGCAGACACAGTGGAGGGAGAACTTGTCACAAATGCACCGAGCAGTCATGGAACGGGAGGAGAGGTGGCGTCAGGAGGACCAACAGGCTACTGAAAAGCTGCTTGGACTAATGAGGGAGCAAACGGACACGCTCCGGCGCCTTGTGGATGTTCTGCAAGACCGGAGGCAGGAGGACAGAGCCCCGCTGCAGTCTATCTGTAACCGCCCTCACCCGCCACCAAGTCCCACACCACCCTCACCCAAAGTCCAAAGAAGGAGGGGCGGCAAGGGCCGTTAAAACTTTCAGTCAACCCCTGCAGACTGCTCTAGCAGTAGAAGGCTGACATTCCCCAAAATTTCATAAGTCCTTTCCTACCCACCTCACACAAGCCCCCGTCCAAGTTTCACCCCCCACGTTTCATGTCTGGTTCGCAATAAAATGTTTGTTTCTGTTCATTACTGTTTCAGTCAGGTTCTTTTGAGGGAGAGTCTGTCTGGAGGGGGGGAAGGGGCTTGGTAATTGGACAGGACAGTGACCTTTAGCAGGGTACAGAGGCGGTGTCAGGTCCAGCATCAGGACACATACACAGTGCAGTCACTGGTTACCCTGGTCAGTCTGGGAGGTGTTTTTCATGTTCTCCATTGAAATAACCAGTCCACCAGTGCGGAGCCTGTCATTCCGGGAGTTTAGAAGCATCATTTGCATCAGAACACTGAACCCGCCCCCCGCCACAGTCTGCGTCCCCGGTTTAAAATATTCCCGCGAAAACAGCAATACAGACAACGGTGTTCATTAAAAAATCGAAATGATTTTATTTTTTGGGAAGGGGAAGGGGGTGAAGGTTGTATGTAACTGGAGAGGATAGTCAAAATGGACTGGGTAAAGAAACGGGGGCAGGTTCAGCTTTTCTGTCCACAAACTGAAAAGTCACTGGTTGCCCTGCTCACTCAGGAACCTAGCTTTCAAAGCCTCCCGGATGCACAGGGCGTCCCGCTGGGATCTTCTAATGGCCCGGCTGTCTGGCTGGACGTAATCAGCAGCCAGGCTATTTGCCTCTAGCTCCCACCCCGCCATAAAGGTCTCCCCCTTGCTCTCACACAGATTGTGGAGCACACAGCAAGCTGCAATAACGATGGGGATATTGGTTTCGCTGAGATCACAGCGAGTGAGTAAGCTTCTCCATCTCCCTTTGAGACGGCCAAAAGCACACTCCACCACCATTCTGCACTTGCTCAGCCGGTAGTTGAAGAGTTCTTTTTCTGTGTCCAGGGCGCCAGTATAGGGCTTCATGAGCCAGGGCATTAGCGGGTAGGCTGGGTCCCCGAGGATGACTGTAGGCATCTCCACATCCCCAAGAGTTATTTTGTGGTCTGGGAAGTAAATACCTTCCTGCAGCCGTCTAAACAGACCAGAGTTCCTGAACACGCGAGCGTCATGAACCTTGCCCGGCCATCCGACGTAGATGTTTGTAAACCGTCCCCGATGGTCCACCAGTGCTTGCAGCACCATTGAAAAGTAGCCCTTTCTATTGATGTACTGGCTGGCCTGGTGGTCCGGTCCCAGGATAGGGATGTGAGTCCCATCTATAGCCCCACCGCAGTTTGGGAATCCCATCGCGGCAAAGCCATCTATGATGACCTGCGCGTTTCCCAGGGTCACTACCTTTGGGAGCAGTACCTTCACGATTGCCTTGGCTACTTGCATGACAACAACCCCCACGGTAGATTTGCCCACACCAAAGTGGTTCGCGACTGACCGGTAGCTGTCCGGCGTTGCAAGCTTCCAGAGGGCTATGGCCACTCGCTTCTGGACAGTGAGGGCTGCTCGCATGCGGGTGTCCTTGCGCTTCAGGGCAGGGGACAGCAACTCACAAAGTTCGAGGAAAGTTCCCTTCCGCATGCGAAAGTTTCGCAGCCACTGGGATTCATCCCAGACCTGAAGCACTATACGGTCCCACCATTCCGTGCTTGTTTCCCGGGCCCAGAATCGCCGTTCAACAAAATCCACATGCCCCATTGCCAACGTCATGTCCTGGGCGCTGGGGCTCGTGGTTTCTGACAGCTCTGTGCCACTCTCCGACTTCAGGCTCTCACGGCGGTGCCGTAGCCTCCTCGCCCGATTTCTCTGCATCTGCCTCAGGGAAAGGTGTATGATAAGCTGCGAGGTGTTGAGAACGGCCACAAGTGCAGCGATGGTCGCAGCGTGATCCATGATCGCAGTGCTGTGGCGTCCGCGCTGTCACTGACCAGAAAAGTGCGCGAACTGATTTCCCGCCGGCGCTTTCATGGAGGGAGGGAGGGCGTTAGTGACGGACGGATGACGACAAATTTTTTTTACCCAGAAGGCATTGGCGGCTCGACCCAGAATTCCGATGGGCAGCGGGGACTGCGGGAACTGTGGGATAGCTGCCCACAGTGCACCGCTTCCAATATCGACGCTCGCCCCGTTAGTGTGGACTCACAAAGTCGAATTACTGTCCTTAGTGTGTCCTTAGTGTGGACACACACGTTCGACTTTGCAATATCGATTCCACATATTCGATTTAAGTAAAATCGAATTACCCTCGTAGTGTAGACATACCCTAAG
>NW_020703951.1:0-1396 GCF_002925995.2 Terrapene triunguis | reverse complement strand
CTAAGGCCTGGTCTACACTAGGCTTTTATGTCGACTTTAGCGCCGTTATATCGAATTAACCCTGCACCCGTCCACACCAGGAAGCCATTTAGTTCGACATAAAGCTCTCTTTAAATCGATTTCTGTAATCCTCCCCAACGAGAGGATTAGCGCTAAATTCGACATGGCCATATCGAATTAGGCTAGGTGTGGATGGAAATCGACGGTAATAGCTCCGGGAGCTATCCCACAGTGCACCACTCTGTTGACGCTCTGGACAGCAGTCCGAGCTCGGATGCTCTGACCAGCCACACCCCCGGGAAAATTTGAATTCATTTTCATTTTCCTGTCTGGGCAGTTTGAATCTCAGTTCCTCTTTGGACATCGAGGGGAGCTCAGCAGCAGTGGCAACTATGCAGAGCTCTCCAGCAGAGATGGCCGTGCAATCCAATAGAAAGAGGGCCCCAGCATGGACTGATCGGGAAGTCTTGGATCTCATCGCAGTGTGGGGCGATGAGTCCGTGCTTTCAGAGCTGCGCTCCAAAAGAAGGAATGCTAAGATCTACGAGAAGATCTCCAAAGCCATGGCAGAGAGAGGCTACAGCCGGGATGCAACGCAGTGCCGCGTGAAAATCAAGGAGCTGAGACAAGGCTACCAAAAAACCAAAGAGGCTAACGGACGCTCCGGATCCCAGCCCCACACATCCCGTTTCTACGAGGCACTGCATTCCATCCTGGGAGCGGCCGCCACCACTACCCCACCCCTGACCGTGGACTCCGAGGATGGGATCATGTCCGCGGCCGGTTCCTCCGACATGTTAGCGGACGGGGAAGATGAAGAAGGAGATGAGGAGGACGAGGCAGTCGACAGCGCTGGCACCGCTGATTTCCCCGACAGCCAGGAGCTCTTCATCACCCTTACCGAGATCCCGTACCAACCGTCCCCATCCCTTACCCCGGACACAGAATCAGGGGAAGGATCAAGCAGTAAGTGCTGTAAACATGTAAACATTTATTTAAAACAGAACGGTAATATTTATACTATTAACAATGTATATTTATAAAAGTGCTGTAAACTAGTAAAAAAATAATCAGGTACAAAACAGGAATATTTACAAAGGTAACAAATGGGTTTTGCATGATTTCTCTGTCTTAGGCTCTTCTCAATTTAGTCCCAAGTATTTTAAAAAAATTTCACAATGTCCGTTACTACATGATTCCCAGGCCCAAGACGCTCCACTCCAAAGTCCCAGTGCACCTACGCAAAAATCCGGTCAATGTGGCCGGGGATCGACGAGAAATCCTCGTAGGAGAACTCCTCGTAGGTCTCGTGGAGGTAGAGCTCAAGCCTGTTGATCAGGTTCCGGGGTAGGGCGATCTTAGTGGGCCCTCCGTGGTAGCAGACATGTCCCCTCCA
>NW_020703950.1:0-1656 GCF_002925995.2 Terrapene triunguis | reverse complement strand
TGGGCTCCATTTCTGCAGCTGGAGCCTGTGGGGGAAGTGACCTACAGATGACTTCCCCACATACTTTTTATATGTAATTAATTAGTCTGTTAAATTTGGGGTGTATCCCAAAGAAGCATCTCATTAACCTTTCCCCAAATCCTCCCGCTGGCCCTGTGCTGTGACATGAATAATGGTGGACTAGTCGTTAGGGTACGTCTACACTACCCGCCGGATTGGGGATCGATTTATCGCATGTAGTGTAGACGCGATAAATTGATCCCCGATCGCTCTCCCGTCGACTGCTGAACTCCAGCTCGGTGAGAGGCGGAAGCAAAGTCGACAGGGGAGTGGCGGCCATCGATCCCGCATCGCGAGGACGCGAAGTAAGTGATTCTAAGTCGATCTAAGATACATCGACTTCAGCTACGCTATTCTCGTAGCTGAAGTTGCGTTGTGACGTTGTGCAGTCTATATGGTTTTATAGAAACATGATAATAAGTGAATATAATGTAACTGGGATAGTGTTATAAAAATTTGATAATAAGTGACTATAATGCAAATGGGATATACTTCGTGCAAAAGGTCTCTTGTAAGGTATCATTACAAAGCTCATAATCTACTGAGTGTGATCATCCTATTTGTATAAATGTACCACTCTTGTATCTAAAACTAGAAATATAAAATGTAATTCTGAAGGCCTATTGTAATTATGTAAAGTGTGGGCCATTAATGATGGTTTGGAATCTTGATGACTCCCATTGTCTGCAGATGGCTGTTTACCTGTGAGTCTCCCTGTATATGTGTGTGCTGGCAAGTGAGTAATGAAGCCTTGCAGTGACATGTGATCATGTCACCTGAACTGGAATCCATCTTTAACCTGGTGCTTTTCCAGTGAGGGGGGGGGTGGAAACCCAGAGGGACAAAGGGTTCCCGCCTTATGCAAAAGATATATAAAGGGGTGGAAGAGAACAAAGAAGGGAGAGGAGCCATCATGAAGAATCCCCTAGCTATCACCTGAGCTGCAACAAGAGCTGTACCAGGGGAAAGAATTGTGCTCAGGCCTGGAAGGTGTCCAGTCTGAGAAAAAGCTTACTGAAGCATCTCTGAGGGTGAGATTATCTGTATTTAGTTTGATTAGACATAGATTTGCGCATTTTATTTTATTTTGCTTGGTGACTTACTTTGTTCTGTCTGTTACTACTTGGAACCACTTAAATCCTACTGTCTGTATTTAATAAAATCACTTTTTATTTAATAATTTACTCAGAGTATGTATTAATACCTGAGGGAGCAAACAACTGTGCATATCTCTCTATCAGTGTTATAGAGGGCGAACAATTTATGAGTTTGCCCTGCATAAGCTTTATGCAGGGTAAAACGGATTTATCTGGGTTTAGACCCCATTGGGAGTTGGGCATCTGAGTGCTAAAGACAAGCACACTACTGTGAGCTGTTTTTAGGTAAACTTGCAGCTTTGGGACAAGTGATTCAGACCCTGGGTCTGTGTTGGAGCAGACTGGAGTGTCTCGCTCAGCAAGACAGGGTGCTGGAGTCCTGAGCTGGCAGGGAAAACAGAAGCAGGGGTAGTCTTGGCACATCAGGTGGCAGCTCCCAAGGGGGTTTCTGTGCTGGGCTCCATTTCTGCAGCTGGAGCCTGTGGGGGAAGTGACCTAC
>NW_020703949.1:0-5077 GCF_002925995.2 Terrapene triunguis | reverse complement strand
GGGGATTCGCTCACTGCAGTTAGGCATTCAGTGATCCACCGGCCCCTCCAAGAGCTCTCTGGATTCAAGGAGGCAAGAAAAATCCCTTTGGCCCTGAAAATCCTGCAGGTGCCCATTGGGTTTTTAAAGGGAAGTTCTGCTGTTCTAAATGCTAAGAGCTGCAGCAGGCTCCGGAGAGGGTAGGAATCACAGCAAAGTATTTCTCTATCCTCATCATGTTTTCTTGTTGGGGTGGGGACGATTAGGACACGTGGGATGCACATCAAGTCTCTGAGCTGCATCTGCCCCAGGGCTGCTGCTCTCTCTCTTCGCTGACAAATGGTGCTGTCCCAGGTTGTCACATTTTGCTTTCCTTCCCATTATAGCTCCTATCCCAAACTCCTGCTGGCATGGCCTCGCGGGTAGAGCATTGCACGGGTCCTCAGTGAACCTGTGTCCTATTCCCAGCTCTGCCCCGGCCTGCTGAATGACCTACGGCAAGTCACTTCACCTCCCCGTGACTCATTTTCCCCACCTGTCATCATACTCACTTCCTTTGTAAAGTGCTTTAAGATCTACTGATAAGAGCTGTATGAGAACTAGGTATTCTGATTATTTCTGCTTTGGGTCTGGGCCCATCCCCTGCCTCTCTCCCTGTTCGTTTGTTGCAACAGGAGAAGCAAACGGAAATCGCCAACTGGATGAAAGATGCCACCCTCTATGGCATTGCTCCCGTGCATTGGGCCACGCAGCCCTGGAAGCCTGGCTAGAGTGCAGCGGGAGCACCATGGCTAACTCTCAGACACAGCTGTGGAGAATTTTTCGACTGAACAATTTACCTCCATGGCTTTCTTCAGCTGCTTGGCATCAAACTGTGCCGGTGTCATCATCAGTCCAAGGATCAGCTTGGCCAAGCTTCCCGACAGCTCTGATTTCAGATCGGCCATCAGATCCTGCAAAAGGGATGGATGTCATCATGTTTAACTCTGTCTTCCTCACCAATCACAGCTCGGAGCAGCTAGTGATGGAGGGAGTCATGGCTACCCCCTAATCTTCAGCGCTCCCTGCTGGCTAGCAAGGGGAAAGGTGCAGAACACAGGAATAAGAGAGGGGAATAAAGAAGAAATACCATGGGCAAATACTTAGGCTACCCTATGCCTCAGTGCCCCATCTGTAAAAAGGGGCTAAATACTTCTGCACTTTGGGTGACATGAGGAGAAAATCCATCAATGAGTGTGAAGTGCAGCTACTATGGAGACATGGAAATGGGCCCAAATTCTCAAGCGTCTCCTCTCATTATGAGTGCCTCTGTTCTGGGATGCCCCACAGGAGACCCCATTTCACAGGCAGGAGCTCAGCTCTTGGAAGATCAGACCCCAAGTTGTCTAAAGTTGGACACTCAAAACTTGAGGCATCCAAAAACTGGCCCCATTTTGAAAACATGGCCCTTATTGACAGGGTTATTTGGGCGAGAACGGACAGAAGAACTTTCCACTAAAGACCAGTCTCCTTCCTGACTGGGATTTCTCTCACAGGAAAGGAATAGATACGAAAGATGCTGAACTCTGTCTGTGAGTCTTTCCCCTCTCACAGCTTCGTCAGGCCTGGGGGAGACAGAGGAGACAGTAGTGGGGAAAGAGAAGGTGAAAATGAGCAACCAGACGGAAGGGAAAGAGCAGAAAGGACGGGAAGGTGGCAGGAAGCGTAAGGGGAAAGGAGCCTGCGTCATTACCCTGCCAAAGTGAGACTTGTAGGTTCTCAAGATCTCCTGTCTCTGAGCGTTGCTCCTCTGTGTGACCACATCAATGATGGCGCCTTCGTCAGTGCCTGCAATGACACAGAAACCAGCCCACGTGAAGACCAGGGGACTTCGCACTGCGGGGATGGGCCTGAAGGACAGGTAGGCACAGACTGAGCCAGTCCAGGCTCTAGACAGGGCCACCCAGCAAAGTCCAAGCTCCTGAGACGTGTTTGCCGCCACAAGGCCTGTGAGGCGGAAAGATGGGTGTCTAGGGGACTGGGAGCTCCGCTATCTAGACCCTTTTCAGCAGGGATTGTGAGGGGCTTGGGGCAGAAGCCTTCCCCACCCTAAGACCATTTCTAACAACAGGCCTGGTATTCAGAGTCAGTCAGCACAGCACCGCCAAGGCAGTGGTATCACACGATCACCCCAGATTGGCAGCACTCCCCAGGGCGGGGCTTGTGCAGCGTCTGCCAGTCATGGGGAGAACCTGACCAGAGAGCTGAGTGAGCATAGTTGGCAACAGCAACTTTCGCCAGCAAAACAATCGGACACTAGGGAGAATTTTCAAGTGTCTAGAAATCAGTGAGGAGCAAGTCCCATTTTCAAAAGTGACTTAGGCGCCTAAGTCCCACTGAAAGTCTAATGGGTCTTTTCTAGCTCGGGTAGCTACGATTCTGGGATTCTCCCCTACCAGGAGAAAGGTGAGGCTACAGCTAACTGTTAGGTTGACATTAACCCTGCTTCCTCCTGACCCACAGTGTGTCAGCCATGGCACCATGACTCAGGCTTGTGGGGCTACAAATAGGAAAGTAGACGTACAGGCCTGGGCTGTGAGACCCTCCCCCCTTGCTGGGTTTCTGATGCCAGGCTCCAGCCAGAGCCCAAGTGCCTACACTGCTAGCCCTGAGAGCCAGAGTCAGGTACCCCAGACACTTTCCTCAGTGTAGACACCAAAGGGCCTGATTAGTTTATCAGCCTGCCAGTGAAGGGCTGTTCCCTACTGTATGTTCTCCAGTCTAATTTTCAATGACCTAAGAGATGGGCTTTAGCTGTCCAGAGACAGAGAGACACTCCGGGAGATCCCACTGGCAGGAAGCGTCCTGATATTTAGTCTACATTTCCCTTTGATCACATTTAATCACATCCTCTGATATCCCTCCTGGGCCATCCCAAACAGCCCCTCCCTTCCTACTTGTAGACCAGAGCTGGGTGAATTGAGAGCAACTATCCACAAACATCTCAGTCACCCAGGTGCTCCTCTCTTCCTGTTTCCTTCCCACAAAGATGTGCACAAGCAAAGGGCAGGAACCCAAGTGTTCATGAGAAGGGGATTTGTGGCCCATGGCCCAGAATCGTCTACTCAGGAATCAAAGTTTGTTCCCTAACTAAATAAAATTCATATTGGGTGGAAGTAGCTTCTAAAAGTTAGACCATCCAATGGGGGAACAGAAAAAAAATCACATGACTTTCATGACCAGTCACACCCGTGCAAATCTCTAACACTTGAAGGCATACTCACTGGTGTGAAGAGTTTGCAGATGCCTTTTAGGCTGAAATATGTTTGCAGAAAACATGCAAAACAAAGTCCGTCTGTTGAGGGACAATCAGTGATATGGAAAATGGGCCAAACTCTCTGAGTAAATCCTTCACTACAAGCTTTGCACTCTACGCAGCTCCAACTCCAGCGGCCTGAGCCTAATGCTGACAGTTCTTTATTCCAGTCGATATGTTTCTAGATCTTTATGCAGCTAGTCTCAGTCCTTCACGGGTTTTCTGCTCTAGAATCCACTAGGGAGTGGAACATTTCCCCAGAAGACAGAGGAGACAGGGCCGCCCACCTTCCACCAGTGCCCACAGTGTCCTACTTACCAAGTCCCTTCATTGCCTTCCTCAGCACCTTTGCGTCACCATCAGCATTAAAGTCTGCAGCCGGGCGCACGGTTCCTCTCAGCTGCAGAAAGGTTAAGGGGTTTTAGATTAAATCCAGAAGCCCACTGGGCCAGGAGAGGAGAAGAAACAGAGGGAGAAGGCGTGTTAACCAGCAAGCCAAAGGCAAAGCAGCGAGTGGGATTAGAAAGCAGGTGGGGGTCTGTGTGTGGATGCCGAGCCAGTGTCCAGATACTGGCCCCCAGGGAAGGAAATAGCCAAGAAGCCCTGAAGAGGAGGCGCTGTTGCTTGTATAAATACCATCCTCGCCTCATGCTGCACGAGAGCCAGACTGGGCTTCACCACCTCCCACGCCAGGCGAAGGGACAGAGCTGAGAGCTGGGAGTCAGCAGCACAAAGGGGATGAAAGTCTTTCCCCTCCCGCATTAGGCCAAATTCTACCCTCGGGGGTCCTCATGCAGCTCCCACCAACAGGAACGGAGCCGTCCGTGCCCCTCCACAGGCTGACTGGGCTGGGAAGGTCCTTGCCACCCAACCCAACCCTGCTCCTCATCTAATACTCTGCCAGGCAACATTCCCAGGGGGCTCCTTGAACAGCCTCACTGCTGGGGACTGAGCCCCCTGGTCACACACACAAGATCTGCAAAAGGTTCCTAGAAGATCTGCCGCTCTGCCATTCCTCAGGGGGTCCACCCCCATCACCCCCCCCCAGAGCCCTGGGATGCCTCATCAGTGCAACACCATTAATGTGGTGAACACAAGGCCCCCTGAGCCCCACTGCGGCATGTGCAGGAGACCTCCGTGAGGCACTGAAGCCAAGCTCCAGATTGCACGCAGTGTACGGTGCTGACATGGCACTGGACAGCACCAGCACCCAGCAGGATCCACCAGGCTTGCATTTCAGTGTTAGCAACATGTGTTAGTAGATACACATGCTGCTGCCCCGTGGGGGGGAGCATCCAGCACTTCTGGGGTTAACTCAAACTGGAAATCAGAACCTCAAGGGAAACCTCGTGTTAATATGCACGGTACAGACGTCTGATTGGCCAGGGCAGCAGCCAGTTAGAAGGTGCCAGTGCGCAGAGGGAGGAAGCTGTGATTTCCAAGCTAGCAGGGAGCAGAGGAGGAGGGATTGGAGTGGGTTCTGACCTCTACTTTAGCCACTGCACTAAGCTCCCACATCCGATAGGCCACCTGCGCAGCTTCAGGGAAGAACTCACCTGCGGCGCTGAAATGGGAGGGGATAGGACGTCAAGGACAGTGAGCAACTGGGGAACTCACCAACACAGGACAGATCAGCCAGCACCATAACCCAACCGCTGAGTGATCCCACGCCAGATCAGCCCACACCATCACCCGATCTCCAATGCCCCCAGGCCAGATCAGCCCACACCGTCACCCGATCTCTAATGCCCCCACACCAGATCAGCCCACACCATCACCCGATCTCTAATGCCCCCAGGCCAG